>NW_011499885.1:427332-511282 GCF_000495115.2 Populus euphratica | reverse complement strand
AAATTTTAATAAAAAAATACAAATATCCCTGACTTGATTTTTTTTTATCTTTTTCTTTACCCCTTTTCTCCATTTCCTCTGTGCTTGTATCTTTCTCTCTTCATTTTTTTTTGGTTCTTTTCATGTTTATTTTTAGTTGTTTTTAAATATCAACATAATAAGTATTACCAAATTTAATAGTTTTATTTAAAAAAAATTAGTGATATTTTTATTTATATTTATCAATTTTTTAATAATAAATATAAACGTATTTAATTCTTCATTATAAATATTCATGATTTATTATTAAGTATTACCTTCTAACCTTGAATGAAAGAAGAATTTTAATTGGTAACATATAAAGGGGCATGTCTAGGGAGACATGGATATAGATATGAAGCAAAATCCAAACCCTAGAAATAGAAGTCAGCCCTCTAACTAATACAAAACTAAAAATATCAATTGCCATGGATATTGTTAAGGATCAAACCTTTCAAATATGCTAGTCAAAATCAATTTTGGATGAAAATGTTGGGAAATCCAAACCGTTTATAGTTCCATCATTGCCACCAATCAACCTTTTTGAGTGTTTAGATTTAACTCAATACAAATGCCGACAGAGACTTTCATGGTTATTTTGATCCTTAATTTCTTCAAAAGCACTTTCATACCATTAACTCAGTTGCATTAATTCCTTGGTCTCTCATCAATTAGTGTTTGGTTTTTTTATTTGCAACAAATTTAGCAATGGAACAAGGAATTATCGACGAATGTATGTCATTAGTTATGTTACCGATAAGAACTTTATTGACGAATTGTGTGCCTCACACTAATGGAATGATCCCATCGATAAAACTATTTAATGGTGTAATATTTTCACAAAATCATATAGGCATCATCATTATATGATGAAATAGAGAGTGTTGTTTATGAGAAGTAAAGCACTGAAGTCTTAACTATAGTTAAACTTTTCATAGATACGTTTTTTATTATGATGATTTTTTAATTAATGATAATTTTTTTAAAAAAAAGAATATGTTAGATTGTTATATGAGAGATGGAAGCATATTTTCTATTTAAAAAAATTCTAATGGTCAAAAGGTTGGATTTAAAATAAACAAATTTACGATGCTGAAAATTGGTAAGATTATAAAATCCTTATTGGTAAGCCAAAATTTTCATTACACAAAACTATTAGAAAAATTTTAATTTTAGAGTTTGTACAAGATTATTGCAAACAAATTTTATACTAGAGATATAAACAATTAAATTGTTATTACTTTTTTTTATTTCATTTAACATTTTTTTCAAATAGTAAAGAGACAAAATATAGATGGTAGAGCTAGGTTTGAAATACATTCTCCTACGATGAATGGATTATGGTTGACTATAATCAAGGAATATATTTGTTTCACTAAAATACAAGTGAAAACCAAAACTGTTGTTATCATTAATTTATGAGGTGTTTGAAAAAATGTGAAGGATATAATTAAAAAAAACTTTTATTTTTAAATTTCAAAGTTAATTAACACATTGCACTAAATATAAATTGGCAGAAGGAATTGAAAAGTAACTTTAATATTTTGATATCAAGTTGAAGAAGGTAAAAACATATTGTGATCCCCCTCCATTGCAGATATTGCTCATCTTGCAATCAAGGACAAGCACATACATAAATTTTGAAAAGTTTCATGGAGACATTATAAAATATTATATTAGGATTCCTTGATCTATACAAAGAATGAAGACTTGTTGATAAAGCAGGGTAAGAGAGATTGAAAATTTTAAATAGCTAGATAGAGATCTACAAACATCATATCATATATAGATGATTTAATAAATATATTTACAAATTAGTGACATAAAGTTATTTAAAAAAAAAGTTTAGTTATGACAGGCTAATATAATGGCAACATATATATATGATTGTTTAATCGAGTTGAAGTTTTTTTTAGTGATTTTAAAGATATGGCTAGTCAAGCTTTGAAAAACTCTCAAATTAGACCTCAAAAATATTATTTGAGATAGATTTAGTTATTTTTTCTTTATTTTTGGATTTTGATTTTTCATACCTTGTAAAGGTTAATGTTTTTTAATTTATTTTAAGCGATGTAAAGCTCGCATGAAGATATCAAGGATATTTTTATGTTCAAATTAGTCCTATAAAATATTGTTTAGAATTTTTTTTATTTTTCTAGTTATTTTTGGATTTATTTTAGCTAGGTTTCAAGATTTTTATTGATAAAGGGACTTTTCTCTTCGTACTAAAGCATTTTGACAGTGCTATAATGCTGACATTAAGTTATAAAACTTAATTAATCCAATTACAAGTAGAAGAAAAGAAAGAATAAAACTAATTCCCGTTCAAGGAAACATTTTTGTTATGGGGGGCATATTGTATGTGAATGTTTTAGTCCTTATGTGGGGAGCTCCTGAATTATGTTCCCTTCTTTGGGAGCTTCTTCTCGGCTCTCAGCTTCTTCTCCTCTGGCATTTTTTTGTTCTTTTTTGCTTCTGCTAGCGTTGTTAATTTTCTCAGTTGGCTTCTTATCTGCCTTAATTAGCATGGTGCCGCCATGGAAAAACTGAAGCTTTTTTATGGTAGTAGGGATGCATAGTCACCACAAAGATATCATCATTTGTAAACTCATTCGAGGGAGAAACCCTTTCGGTTGAAAACCTTTTTTTACTAGGACAAATTCAAATTAATTCGTATTGTATCCTGATTGTTCTCGGAAAGCTATAAACTAAGACAGCTAGCTGTCTTAACCTATCCGGTTTGTAAAAGGATTTGTTATTTGCCTGGCTTCTCTCTCTCTCTCTCTCTCTTTCTCTCTATAAATATAGCCATCCAGATATGTCACGAAGCCATCTACTTTCTCAAGTGTCTTGGTTAATTTTGTCTCTAAATCTCTCATTGCAGTCTTGGTTTTTTAGTTTCTTGCCATATTTTTGTCTTCCCGTATTTGTTGAAGAAGAGATAGAAAGATGGTGCTCACGCCTGGCATAAACTATCATCCATATTTTGATGATGTTGATGAATATTATCTAGGGCTTAGTAAGGAAACAGAATATGAAAAAGAAGCGTCAAATCCTCTGGAGAAGGAATTCGGGGGTCCGTCCATGCTGGTTACCGGTGCCGAAAGATATCAGCTTTTGAAGACCCTGGCCAGTATGGTTTTCGTACCCAAGAAAAGAAGAGGAAGTGGAAGACTAGGGTTTACTTCCATGAAAACCCAATGTCCTGATCAAAAGGCCGAGAGCACTACTATCAGCATTGATGAATTTGCAAACCCACTCCGAACTATTCTTGTACCAAAGAAAATAAGGGCAAGTACACCCAAGCTTGTCAGGAAAAACAATCACTGCATCAGATTCGGTCAAGAAGATCATCTTCTTTTGAGAACGGAGATCAAAAGTAGCCAGGAGAAAAAGACAGCAGGCAGAAAGCGAGTCTTGAAAAGCCAAGGGATCGACGTCGAAGATGATATTCTTCGACAGAGATCATCAAAGAAGATGGGAAAGAGGGTGGATTTCAAGAAGCTGGGTTTGTGTCCACCACCCGATTTCTCTTCTCAAATAAAATCCGCGATAAATTATCAAGAAGGCCGTGACAGTGAAATCAAGTTAAGGATAATGAAACAAATCTTCAAGACTGACATGGACAAGCACCAGGAACGCTTCTCAATGCCTTTGAATCAGATTAAGGACGGCCATGAGTTTCTGAATAAAATGGAGATGGAGGAGGTGTGCCGAAGCGAGAGCAAGAGCACAGAAGTGAAGCTGGTGGAACTGGGTCTTGAAGATGGTAAAGTTCATCAAAGCACAATGAGGCTGAGGAGGTGGCAGATGAATAACACCGTTTCCTATGTGTTAACCTCCAACTGGAATGATGTTTTGGATAGGAATGCGGGAGCGCTAAAGGTGGATGATATTGTCCAAGTCTATTCTTTCAGGCGTGATCAGAAGCTATGGCTTGCGCTCGTCAAGGTTATGGATGCAGATAATCAAAGCCGGCAATGGCCGAGGGAACAGTGAGGACGGTGCATACTGGAAGTGGAAGTCAAGCCATCGTGGACTCTGCTCACCATCAGTCATAGAGTAGATCACAGGGACAGCAATTTTATGGTGTAGCAGATCAAGTAATTTGGTTCTTGTCTCTTTTAACTAGAATGTATTAATAATTTCCACTCTATATATATTAAATAAGAAATTAAGCAATTATTCTATTAGGATCGCGTAGGCAGAAACGATATTTGCCTATGCTTTCCATACAATCACTTGTTTGTATCCCTACAGTGATAAGAGCAGATTCTGGTACAACTGCGATGAGCAAATTAACACCAGGAAGTTAATAATTTCCATTATTTATCTATTAAATAAGAATTTATACAATTGTTCTGTCACAACTTATATATTGCCTGCCTGTGTTTAGTTTCTGAATTTCTTGTTTAATTCTAATAACACGCAGTAAAATTATGAAGCATAAGCTCAGCAGCAAAATTACTGGGAACACCAATATTATAAATTGGGATTAATTAGATTTTTATTCCGAAAACTCGAGAAAAATAAATGAAAAGATTGAGAAATATATATTAGGGAAAAAAACCCCATCAATTTTAAAATCGCAAAGACTCGTAACAAATTTGAAACCAAAATATTAGATTGATAAATTGAAAAATAAAATAGAAAAACCTTTAGAATAAATAAAATGGAGTATCTTAAATATTATTTTGTCAAAAAAAGGAGAATAATAATATGTTAATTCAGCTTTATTTATTAATTTATTTCATTTGCAGTTTTAATTTCATTAAGGGAGAAATTCTATTTAATTTTAATCTATAGCTTTTATTTTTCTCATTAAAAAGATTTAGAAAATAAAAATGGAATGGTTACTTGATATATTTTCAAACCTCTCACTTATTCTTCCTCTTGTTTGCTAACACAAACATTTAACCCTACGATTAATAGTATTTATAACTTATCAATTATATTTAGGGAAAATCACTCTATTACAATTTTTTTAGAACATAAAAATATCCATGATTTAAATATTTTTTTCAAAAATTACCTTGACCCTCCAGATATTTAAATACCATAAAACTTTACCTCAATGTTTTAAAAATTACACTGTATAGTTTATATAATGGGTTAACATTAAATTTAAATTTTAATAAAAAAATACAAATATCCCCGACTTGATTTTCTTTTTTATCTTTTTCTTTACCCCTTTTCTCCATTTCCTCTGCACTTGTATCTTTCTCTCTTCAGTTTTTTTCTTTACCAATTGCCATAGATATTGTCAAGGATCAAACCTTTCAAATATGCTAGTCAAAATCAATTTTGGATGAAAATGTTGGGAAATCCAAACCCTTTATACTTCCATCATTGCCACCAATCAACCTTTTTGAGTGTTTAGATTTAACTCAATGCAAATGCCGACAGAGATTTTCATGGTTATTTTGATCCTTAATTTCTTCAAAAGCACTCTGATCATACCTACACTAATCACACTTGACCATCATCTCAGTTGCATTAATTCCTTGGTCTCTTATCAATCAGGGATTACCAAACCCTATCTAGAATTAATAATGGATATAGAGCAACAGCAGATTAGGAAAATAACAATTCATGTCTGCAAGCTCTCGTTTTCTTCACTTTCTCCACCTGTTTCTTCGCAGTTAATGTGTGTTCGGAGTTCTATTCTTCGACGCTGAATAGAGCAACAGCAGATTAGGAAAACAACAAAACAATTGTTGGGATCTGATTTGGGATGCTTTTGCGCACATTTTGTTGTTTTCGCCATAACTTTTCATCAGTGAAATGACACAAATATGACATGATGCGGGCTGAAGTTATAACAACAGCATACAAAACACAAGAATTTTAATTAGTAAAAGGTATAATACTAAATTTGCAATTTATCTTTTTAGAATAAAACTAATGAAATATGTCTCTTGTTTATAAGATTTATAAATAGAATAAAAATCCTATTTTTACTAGAAAATAATTAGTAAATTCAAAATAAAAATAAAAATCTAAATTAAACAATAAATTAAAAAACCTAGAAAAAATAACAAAACCAACTCAAGTGTTGGACTTCTAATGGTAATCCATATGAATCATTAATGAGAAATCTTCTCAACCTTTTTAGTAGAAAAAGATTGTTATATCTTAGAGTGTTGGGTTTTTTCTTTTATGTTTTAGGTGTTTTTATATTATACTCTTATCATCTTCTCTTAGAAAATAAGATAAATAACATTTTATATAAAAAAAAATCTAAAAACTCTATAAATGATAAAATATCTTATTTTAGGATAATTCTAGAAATTTTTTCAATCAAGTCCCTACTTAATTTTTTCAAGGTCTAGAATTATAATCCCAGTAATATTTATATTCTAGTCTTTAATTTTTAAAATTTATTTGCAATCAAATCACACTTGATTAATCATTTTATTTTAATTTTTGATCAATGATTCTTATATACGTGACTCATTAGGTTTTGTAATAAATTGACCCAAATATAAATCATAATTCTAAATAAAATAAAATTAAGTAAATGAAATAATTTAATTTATTATCAATTTAGAAAGTTATAAATGATTTGATTTAACTTTTCAGAGACTAGTTTCTTAATGTAATTATTATTTTTTATCGATAATGTTCCGATTTAGATATTATATCATGAAGTATATATAGTTTATTAAATTATTTTAATTCTCAACATTATAGTTATTGATTTCTGAATAAAATTTTAAAATTCTTTTCAAAATATATTTCACCTTGGCTAAAGGATTTCACAATCAATACTATTGAAAATAAATATATTTTATAGTATACATATTATGTGTCTATTTGTTACTGTTAATTAGGATAATATGTGATCAAGATCAAAATAATACTCTCTATATAAAATAATTTAGCAATCTCAAATATAAGGATCACTTATGCAATTAGCATGAGAATCTTTATATAGACACAAGTGATCTTTCTATATAAAATTATATTAGTGATCTCTCCATATAAAATTATCTTTCTATACATGTCATATAACATACACTTGTATATTAATTTCAAGTATTCCTTGTATCTAATTTTATAAGAGTAGTTGTTTATTTTTATAAATAAACATAATATCTATCGGTCTTAATAACTTTAGTTAATATTCAATCTTAATAAAACATTAATAAAAAAATTATAAAATAATATTTTGATATAATAATAATTTTATAATTTTTGCAACTTTATAATTTTTTTTATAAAGTATTTTTATCCTAGAACTTTTATTTTTACTTTAAATTCATTAATTAAACATGAAGTTCATTAATTATAGATAATTTTTTTATTAAAAATAAATATAATTTATATAAAAAAATTAGTGCTATATATAATTAATAAATATATTTATTAATAAAAAATACTTTAAAAATCAAATCAGCTCAATTAATTACAGTAACATTTATTTACAAAATATTTATAGTAAATAAATAAATACTGTTACACTTATTTCTTACTTTTCTTCATGCACGGACATGTTAGAAAAATGGGAGTATCTGGCATCATCGAGTGAAGCGGCGATTTTGTCTCTCTACCATAGCTAAATTTCTCTTCAATTCCATACCTCCGTTTTCATAATTCTCCAACTTCTTATCACAAATACTGTCTATGCATAAAGGTACTATCTTTCTTTTGCCTCTTTCACTTTATCATTTCCAAGATTCTGTTGATTTTTTTTTATTTCCTTGTTAATAATACTGGGCTCTTTCACATATTGCTTGGTTTCTTTGAAAATCGAGGAATGTGGAAGAAAGTGAGAATATTTTTCATCTGGGTCCTTTCGTTTTGGCTTAAAAAGTTTAGAAAGGTTTGAACTTTGTGAGTCAAACTACAAAGGGCGATTGTTATCTGGGTGGTTGTAGTATGAGCTTTTCGTTTCTTTCGAGTTCGAGCCACTGAGGATGTAATATTGAAACTTTGATAATGTTTTCTGATTCTACATTTTATAAGCAACCCAACAATGCATTGATTTTAGTGAAGTCATTTTTTATTTGCTCTATTTGTTTGTTTGCTAAGCAATAACTGAATTTCTCGGTAGAATTTATTTTTATTAATTTTTTTTGTTTATGTAGTTTTTTGTACCTTTTTGTGGTGAGGCTGTAAGGGATTTGGTGATGAGTACTTGAGTTGATTAATTGAAGCAAGGAGAAGAATAATGTTGATTTGAGTGATTTCCTTGTGGGGTTATAATATAATTGTTGTTATCAACAGTATAGGGTGTTGGTGAACTGAAATGAGTGTGGTTGGGTTTGATATTGGTAATGAAAACTGTGTTATTGCTGTGGTGAAACAACGGGGTGTTGATGTCTTGTTGAATGATGAATCAAAACGTGAAACCCCGGCTGTGGTATGTTTTGGGGAGAAGCAGCGGTTCCTTGGGTCAGCAGGTGCTGCTTCTTCTGTGATGAACCTGAAATCGACTATTTTTCAAGTGAAAAGACTGATTGGCCGGAATTTTAAGGATCCTGAGTTTCAAAATGAGCTAAAGTTGTTGCCATTTGAAACTTCTGAAGGGAAGGATGGAGGCATTTTGATTCACTTGAAATATTTGGGTGAGGCACGCACATTTACCCCGGTTCAGATACTGGCTATGCTATTTTCAAATTTGAAAAATGTAACAGAGAAAAATTTGGAAATTCCTGTAACAGATTGTGTGATTGGGATACCATCATATTTCACAGATTTGCAGAGACGAGCATATTTGGATGCTGCCACAATTGCTGGATTGAAGCCTCTTAGATTGATGCATGACTGTGCTGCAACTGCACTCAGTTATGGTATATACAAAACAGACTTCTCTAAAACAGGGCCAACTTATGTTGCTTTTGTTGACATTGGTCATTGTGATACTCAGGTGTCTATTGTATCATTTGAGGCTGGGCATATGAGGATACTGTCACATGCCTTTGATAGCAGTTTGGGAGGGAGGGACTTTGATGATGTTTTGTTTGTTTATTTTGCAAAACAGTTCAAGGAGCTTTACAACATAGATGTGTACTCTAACATGAGAGCATCTATAAGGTTAAGGTCAGCTTGTGAGAAGTTGAAGAAGGTTTTGAGTGCAAATGCAGAGGCTCCTCTAAACATTGAGTGTTTGATGGATGAGAAAGATGTCAAAGGTTTTATCAAGAGAGAGGAATTTGAGAGGCTTGCATCAGGATTACTGGAAAGAATAAGTGTTCCTTCCAGAAAAGCTTTAGCGGATGCAGGTTTATCTGTGAGGAAAATCCATTCTGTTGAGCTTGTTGGATCAGGATCTAGAATACCAGCAATTAGTAAGTTGCTATCTTCTCTATATGGGAAAGAACCCAGCCGGACACTGAATTCAAGTGAATGTGTGGCACGTGGATGTGCTCTCCAGTGTGCAATGCTTAGTCCAATTTTTCGGGTCAGAGAATACGAGGTTTGTATTTATCTGAATGATTAGTTTCTCAGAATTCTTTTCTATCGAACTTTGTTGTTTGCCATTCTTCCAGCTATCAGAGTGGATTTCAAAGTTTGATGTCCCTTTTGGTCCTTTTCTCTTCTGATGCAGTCTGGTTAATCAGATTTACCCTAACCATGACTATTTTCTATGCTTAAACAATTAAGTCCCCCCACCCAGCGAAAGCAAGCCTGTTTGTCTATGTCTGATAGAATTCATCACCAGGTTATATGGGAGACATTACATCTGTGTGTGTGTCCTCATAGGTGTCATTATATTCAACTCAGAAAATAACATTGCAGAAATACAATGAAGTAAAATTGGTCTGCTGCGTGCTCTCTTACATGGAGACACAAATTTGTATGTTTGGTACATTCTTATATACAAGAGTGATTGGCATTTCATCATATCCTGTGCAGGTTCAGGATGCTTTTCCTTTCTCCATTGGATTCTCATCAAATGGTGCCCAAATCTCCACTGGTTCTAATTGCATACTGTTTCCAAAAGGCCAACCCTTTCCAAGTACCAAAGTTTTGACATTTCAACGGAGTAACTTGTTACATCTGGAAGCATTCTATGCTGATCTGAATGAACTCCCTGCTGGTGTATCTACAAATATGAGTTCTTTCACAGTAAGCCTAGTAGAGTTTGTCTGATAGAAAACTTTGAAATCCTTTTGTCTTTTTTTATTATTCTATTATCTCAGTCAATTGGAAGCGAATGGATTAAGGATGAGGCAAGTTTTTCTTTTCTAGAAAGATTGGTGTGATACATGTACATTGTCAATAACAACGAGCTAATAGTGTTCAGGTTTATGAATCTGTCAATGTCACATGTAATGCGTGCATGTGCACACACATGCATTGTCATTAAGGAAATCTCAACAAATGTTTCAACGCCAGTCTATTATGATTTCACACTCATGGACCATCTTCATCTCATGTGCTTTAACTGATGCTGTCTGTTTCTGACCCAGCTATCTGTGAGCTGAGTAAAAACTTTAAAGCATTGATGTGATATGCATATTGATTATCCAGGACAAAAGGCAGCTTTTATTTTAAGATCCATAGATTTGTTTGTGTGACATGGAAACTAAATACTGTACAGTGCTATCTCAACTGCTATCTTTTTGTCTTCATTCTTGGGCACTTAAGTATGGCTAACATGAAAACTCGAGACTTAAAAATGATTTTCATTTGCTATCTCTTTGAATACATGCCATGGAAGTGTATGCTTTGCTCCTTGTGCACTGGATGGATATTTTATAATTGAACCAGGATGGCTTATAAGTTGGTGAATTTTTATTTACTTATTTATTTTTAATGCAGATTGGTCCTTTCCAAGCCTCCTCTAATGAAAAGGCAAAGATTAAAGTTAAAGTACAGCTAAACCTTCATGGCATTGTAACTGTTGAGTCAGCTATGGTAAGAATTTTCCCTTTGCGGTCTCCATTTTAGCTTTTTCACTTTCTAAGAGATTTTTAATGTGGTACAAATCCTGTCATGAATTCAGTTGGTGGAAGACCATTTGGATGATTCTGCTAGAAGGGGTAACATACATCCACAAATGGACAGAACAAAGATGGATTCTGATTCATTGACAAATGTTGCAAATAGTGAAGATAATACTGCTGTACATTCTCAGTCATCCGATGCTACTGTAATATTTTTTCTTTCGGAAATTCTATTTTGTAATGCAACAATTCTTTTCAACCATTGTTGTACAAAGGGATCAGAAAGTTCTATTTGTTGTACTTATGTTCTTTGTTGGTTTTTATGCTCGCACACACACACAACACGCATCTTCTTTCAACTTGGTATGCAGTTTTTATTTGGGAAAGTAATCTCTCTTCTTTTTGTTAAGTGGCTAAATTCTAGTGGAAAAGCTTTGGAACATGCATTTAGTTCATTTGCACTCCTGTTTTCAGCAGGTTAATGGTACACTAAAAGATAAAGCTAATCAGAGATTTGAGATACCTGTTAAGGAGAACATATCTGGTGGAATGACCAAGGATGAGCTCACAGAAGCTCAAGAGAAGGAACTTCACCTGGCCCAACATGATAAAGCTGTAGAACAAGCCAAAGACCAGAAGAATGCTTTGGAGTCGTATGTTTATGAGATGCGAAATAAGGTACAACCTCAACTTAATGACTTAGTTTGTAATTATCTGTTCATGCCAGAGTATCTAGATGTGGTTTGGTTTTATTAATGAAACTGCTTAGCTACATGGTTACCGAGAATTTGGTTTTTGTGTGCCTTTTGGAAAAGCACTTCTGCTGGATCTCTTGAAGATTTCTTTTTTTAAAAAAATTGAGCTGCTGTCATGGATTGTATATTGTGCTTAAAACGCTAAATTAAATTTTTACATGGCATTGTATTATATAATTACCGCTCATTTATTTGCCATGTTTGCATACTGGATGACTCCCTGTCGATTGCCGGCTAATCAAGTTTTAAATTTCTTTGAGTTGATGGAACATATGTACTTGCAAATCTCAGTGGTGAGTTATAGGGAGAGATATTTGTTGCAAAAACTTGCCTTGACAATGCCAATTGCTGAAATTAAATGAATAATCCAATGTAGATTGTGTGAGACGCTCTTATCCATGCTGGATATGTTAGTTCAATGAAGCTCAGAAAGTCTTCTAGGTCATAGTTACTCTTTTTTTTCTAAGCTGACTTTGAAAAATAATGACCTGCACTTGAATAGCTTTTCAACACGTATCGAAGCTTTGCTAGTGATAAGGAGAGGGAAGGAATTTCCAGGAGCCTACAGGAGACTGAAGAGTGGCTTTATGAGGACGGTGATGATGAAACTGAAAATGCTTATACTGCAAAAATGCAGGATCTTAAGAAGGTAATTAGTTATCTCTATCTAAATCTCAAATTTAGTATTCTCCTCTTTTCCTAACATGCAATTTTTCCTGGTTTGTAATAGTTGGTGGATCCAGTTGAGAATCGATATAAAGATGAAGAAGCAAGAGCTCAAGCAACAAGAGATTTGTTAAATTCCATTGTGGATCATCGAATGTCTATGGATTCTCTCCCAACCGAGGATAGAGGATTGGTATGCTAATGAAACAAATGATTATGACAACTATATCCACGACACTTAATTACTTACAAACAGTGTCTGTGACTTTGATTTCTTTCAGATCACTGATGAGTGCAATAAAGCTGAGCAGTGGCTGAGAGAGAGAACCCAACAACAAGATTCCTTACCTAAGAATGCAGACCCTGTATTATGGTCAAGAGATATCAAAAGCAGGACAGAGGATCTGAACTCGTAATATTCTCTACCTTTCATTTTCTCTTCAAAAAAATCTAGAATTTTA
Source organism: Populus euphratica (assembly GCF_000495115.2). Classification (NCBI taxonomy): domain Eukaryota; kingdom Viridiplantae; phylum Streptophyta; class Magnoliopsida; order Malpighiales; family Salicaceae; genus Populus; species Populus euphratica. The sequence goes on along the minus strand of NW_011499885.1, from coordinate 498,487 downwards.
TTTTCTGATATCTATTATAGAATAAAATCATCTCCATATATCTACCTCAAAGGGAAGGTGGTGTTGTGATCCATCAGATGCACACAGGCGGTTACAAATATTTCATACTTGGGAAATAGGGACATCTGTGGCCAGGAGATTCTTGTCTTCCACAAATTTTCAATGCTAAAAGCTTAATCCATTTGATCTTATAGTGTCTTATTCATCGAATTTCCACTAATGATCATAATTATTTATTTCATGGATTTCAGCACATGCAAGCAGATATTGAGAAGGAAGTCTTCCCCTGCAAATTCAGACGAAAGTAGTAGCCTGGACCAGCAAGAATAGGTTCGTGTTGGACCTCAGAAAAGTTCTGCAGTTTATCCAGACTTGTAATTCAGCCTAGTATATGCAAACCTAGGATAACAATTTTGGATAATGTAAACTAAACAAGGAAAGCACGCAGTAGAATTAGGTTTTGCTTCCCACCAGCTCTCAAGGTGACTTGAAAATGTTGCGGCATGGGGTATGTTGTGAAGTACTGATGAATATAGGATTCTCTTAACAGGTGTTTCATCCAAGAATTTTGTGTGGTTATCTGGTTAAGTATACCCTTTGTGTAAAGTTATGAGCTTTGTTCTATCGTCTTTTTCTGCATTAGCATTGTTAGGACGAGCTGTTGCGAAAACAAATGGTTTGTGAGGAAACCATGCTCATGGAACAATGAGCCATTGTTAGCAGAAGCATGATATACAATATTAAAACTTTGGAATTAACTGCTAAACGGAACACTCTGCCATATAAACCCTCTGAATCCGAGCTTGTACAGGATTAATAGTTTCTCTTCCTATTGTCACACTGGAAGAGAAGTCTGGATAAAGAAAATAGCGACAAATACCAAATGAGAATGGGCAAAGACAAGCTGGAAGGCATGCGGAGTTTATCGAACGTTATACAGCGACTGCAGGCAAAAAACGACACAAACATATATTGCTCATATGTTTTGTCTAATACTCGTCATCCAGCCTCTCATTTACCCTCGAAGAAAAATAAAAACAAAAAATCAGCCTCTCTTTCTCTTGGCGTTTGTTTTCTTTTGACTTTGTGAACCCTTCCCCTTGGTGTTTGTTCTCTTTTTTGACTTTCTAAACCCTCCACTATCCTGTCAGCAAGAAATGCATATGGTTACTAATTATTACCAATACTCGATATATTCTATAAAACATCTTTCTCGATGCCTATAAGGGAAACAATTTCAGTTCATAAATTTTACCTTCTTGTAATGTCTGTAGGCAATTTGACCTGACAACTCCTGACCATTTTTGGAGATATAAACCTGCAGAGGTTCAAGATTATTAGGAAAAGCTGCAGATTATCCTACAGAAAGATTGCATTGGCCATCAACCATCCACAAGAAATCCGAAGCTTTGTAAGACCTATAAGTTGAAATTTGTACTTCTGCTATAGAATGGTTACTGTAGGAAAGAATTTGGATCCTTTAAAATTTGCATTTCCCCGTACAGTAATTCAACATACCTTCCTCCCTTCTGGCGATGTATACCAATGACCACCACCTTGGTCACTTGCATGCACCCGTCTTTTCCCAGCATCCTTTGGAATGGCAGTACTGCTTTTGGGGTCCGCCCATCCTTCAGAAGCAAGTGAAACTTCTCCAGCATTTGATTTCTTGGATTTGTTTCTTCCCCTTGTCGAGCCTTTCTCGCTGTTAGTTCTCTGAGTTCCTTGCTTTCTAGAAGCTTCTCTATTGAATTGGCTCCTGAAATGACAACTATGCATCATAACAAAAACTGATGCTGTGTACGATGAAGCGACTGAAGTGTGAGATATAAAGGAAATTACATGTAATCGATAGCTGATTCGGTAATTAATTGGTTTCCTTTGTTGTTAACAATGCCCAGTGGGAAAAAGTAGGGTAACCGGCTGTGGACCAACCTCTGAATCCTCAGATCTTCATGGAAGAAGTAATGATGAGCTGGAGGAAGAGGGTCAGCTAAATTCCAGCATTGCTGAAAGTCCACCATGCTATTTGGATCTTGATGAAAGCGTGTGCTGTCACTTGTTTGCAAATTGCTCTGCAGTTTATGAGCTTTATTCTTATTATCTTGAAGAGATTGGAAATACTCATTACACATCTCATCCAGAACAGGTGTCTGAACCGGATAACTCTTTATTGGACAGATATCTTTCCATAAATCCTCATTTCGATGTTTACCCAACAACATTTTATTTTTACGTTCACTTGTAGTTGGCTGTTGCTTCTTTGAGGATGAATCAGTTTTCTGAGTTTTTCCACTAGCATCTGCACTGATAGAAGCCTCTTCAGAATCAGAATCAGAATCAATCAACTGAAACCTTCGAAGAGGACTTATTGTTAACTTTGGAAACATCAACCCACTGTGACCTGTCTCCAAACTGGAAGACACGGAGGCAATCGATGCCTGTTCATTTTTATTTCCCTTCAGTAAGCTTGGTGATTGACTGGTTAAAACCCCACATCCTTTCAGTGGAACCTTCGAACTACTACAAACAGAAGTGAACTGAGTTGATACTTTGGCATCTGTCATAAAAAAGAAAAGGCACTTACATCTCTGCAAACTAAAATCTAACAACAGAACAGACACTGAACATGCACTTGAGATATCAACATCAAATTATAAAACAAGCACCGAAAACAGAGAATGAAGCATCTAATGGAAACAACTTAGTCGCAGTAATACATGTTCTTCTATAACCATTACTGACTGAAGAACTGCTTTGGAAAAGGAATTTACAACCATCCAAGGGTTAGATTGACATTCACAATATGATAAATCCTCGTCATCAAAATGTACACCACCAATCCAAAAGAGCCAATATCTCAACATAATGCCTGACATGAACTAAAACTTAATCACATATTAGAATCTAAAGCATAACTCTAAGCTAATAAATTCTTAGAAATGGAGCCTACAAGAGAAAATCGCATCAAGTCCTTCACCAAATTAACCAAAGTTTCATACATCTACTCATTTACTAACCAGCAATATTTTCCTAGGAAATTAGGAAACCGAGAATTCCCAATACAACACCTACCTAACAAAACATCCCCAATCTCAAGTCCCTCGCCAAAACAACTAAACAAAACCTATCTCTTATCAACTTCAAAATCTGTTGTTGCAACACCCATTATACTGACTTACTCTACAACATCAATACATACATACTATAACTCAAACCCCATGAAACAACATTGGCCCAAATCATCATTTCCATTAAAAAGCACATATTCAACATGGAAAAGATCAAAATTATTCTTATCTTTCCACAACATCAAAGCAAATGGTATTAATTCAATCCCTCAAAGATAACACAAAATTAAATCATAAATGTCACTCAAGATTCCAACTTTATCATCAAACCCCACCTCAAGATTATTCCAAAAACAAATCTCAAAAAAACCATTTCAAAACTACTAAAAATAAAAGCCATTGCTTCTGAAATTTACCTTTAACACCAAAATCTTCTTGTGAGGAGAACTCTTCAATATCATCATCTCCATGATCACAACAAAAACCCTCCAATTCCACCTTCCTCACCTTTGATTTCTGGCTCGCGGGTCCTCGTCTTAACCGCCTTAAGACCCGGGTTGGGCCAGGTCCGGGTTCAGGATCCGAATCCATGACATCGGGCCCGAGTTCTTCCTCCTCTTCTTCGGAATCCATGACCTGGGGTCCCCCATTTTGGTCGTCTGATGGTGTATTTGAGCTTGAATTTGGAGCTGGATTGAGCGTGGAGGTTTGGAAGTGGCGGGTGGGTATTCGGGGCTCCGATTCGATATCTGAATCTAACCCGAGAGAGAACGTGGGAGGCTCGATATCTGCCATTTTCTCGAGAAAGAGGGAAATGCAGAAGCGAGGGGGTGAAATGGGCATTGGTTTGCCGCGCTCTTAAGTTGAATTTTGGAGGGGTTTTTATTTGCTTATTAAATCTAAGCTTTTTTAAAAAAAAAATCTACCCTATTTTTTCAAAAAAAATTAACCCCGTTAGTATTTATTTACTATTATCAAACTTTTCTTAAAAAACCAATTCAAATTTATGTGTCATGTTTCATTTATTTTTTTGTATTTTTAATTTGAATAAATCTATTTAATTGAAATTTTATTTAAATTTATTTTAAAAAATCTCAAATTTATGTATTACGATTCATCTATTTTTTTTGTTTATTAGTTTTGATAACTAATTAACTAGTTTTAAATTGAAATTAAGTTTTTTAATTAAATTTTAAACAAGTTATAATATTTAATCTCAGATGTCATTACTATATTTTTTCAATTTATTCTCTTAAATTAAATATCATAATGCCATCTAAAAATAAAATCATTAATTATTAAAATAAACAATTCAAAACTCTATTAGCTGATTTTTTACACTATTGATGAAATGGAGTATAGTCTATTCATGTAGTTTTATTTTATTATATTCTGAATTACTTAGAAGTAAATAAAAAATTAAAAAAACCAATAAAATAAAATAAATTGAAAAAAAAACCTAAATAAAACTGAAAAAACTAATTAAACTAGTTAATTTTTTTTTAAAAATAATTTATTCAATTTTATAAATAAAAAATTAAACCAAATTAAATCTAAACTAAACTGAACTAAACTGAAACTAATTGGTTTGAATTGGTTTTAATTTAAAAAATTATTTTAATTATTTTTTTATAAAAATTAAATTAAATAAAAATAATTATTTTTATAATTATTCCGTGAATCTAATTTTTTATTTTAGAAGTAATAATAATTTTTTTCGATCAAAATGGTAACGTTTTTGTGAATGTAAATAAATTTTCTTTTTTAAAAAGGAAATTATAAAAAGTTATTTATTAGTTAAATTGACGGAAAATAATAATCACGGGCCTTTTGCTAAACCTAGCATGAAACTGAGAAATAGTGGAAGCATTAAGCCTAGATATAAAGACCAATCCTCCCAAGCCCAACACGTAAGCCAGCAAATTGAACTCCATTTTCTGACAACCGTCCTTCAGTTCTACTCTTTGGAGTTTGAACCGCTGGCACAGTCGTCGTCAAGAAACAGGCAGATAGACAACAATGGAAAAAGCTCAAGAAAGAGAGAGAAAAGAAGAATTCGATGCTTCAGAGATCGAATACGTTAGCTACGGTGGTGAGCATCACTTACCATTAATCATGAATCTTGTGGATCAAGAACTTAGTGAACCTTACTCCATCTTCACATACCGTTACTTTGTTTATCTTTGGCCACAACTTTCTTTCTTGGTAAGTGTGATTCTTTTCCTTCTGTTCTTTTTTTTTTAAGTTCTTGGGATTTTTTTTTTCTGTAATTTTGTTTGTGTTGGTGGGTTTTCAATTTCAGGCGTTTCACAAAGGGAAATGTGTAGGGACTGTTGTGTGTAAGATGGGGGATCATCGGAATTCAACGTTTAGAGGTTACATTGCTATGTTAGTTGTCAACAAACCTTATCGAGGAAGAGGCATTGGTAATGGTTTCGGTTTTCCTTTCGTGTTGGGGTTTTGTGAACAGTTTTAGGTTGTCTTGGATCGTATATGTGAATCTTGAATTGGTTTTTTCTGTATTATAGATTTATTAGAAACGCTGAAGGCAAGGGGGGTGAGTTTGTCAAGAAAATGGCCATGCGTTGATGACATCAGTAGTAGAAATATGTTTGTTTGGGATGCTTGTGTATGTTAACAGTCTGTATTTGATTTGAACTCGAGGTCAACTGTTTTTTTTCATACATTTGGGGTGGCATTTACAATGGATTGCATGTTGTTTAGGTTTTTTATAGTTTCTAGGTTGGGTGTTGATGGCATGTTTGTATATGGGCGTGTTGTAACTTGTATTGAAATTATCTTCATATTGCAGCCACAGAACTTGTTACCAGATCTATTCAAGTGATGATGGAATCAGGATGCGAAGAGGTTTGTTGAATTTTAATTGCTGTGCCCTTTGGTTTATACTCGTCATAATGTAGCATTATTTGTACAACATCACAATTCATAAAGAAAGTATGAATTTTTACCCCTAAGCTTCATTTGGACTTTCAATGGTACTGAATGATGAGGGTCTAGTAGAGCAGCCTTAAAATAGCTCCATTCCTTAAGCATCATCATCAAACATTAAGTGTCTGTTTGAGGTTTGAAATAGCATAGGAAAGAATGAGAATCGGGCAACTGCTCAAGTGATTACCTTCACTGCCTTATTTGAATACTTTTCCTTTCTTTCCCTCTGCACTCTTGATCTCAAACCTAAGGGGAAAACAAGCTTTCCTCTTGAATTTCGTTGGCAGCTTGGCATGTGTAAATGATGATGCTTGGCCTCTTGCTCAAGCCTCCAAAAACAATTTCTTCCGAACTTTTTTGGTATCTGTGCATTTGTATACTGTGTGAGCTCTTAGTTATTTCTCTCCGCAGGTTTTATTTCAAATCCATCTCTCCCCTTGTGTTAATCATTATTAGGGTTAAGCTTGCTGTATCTTTGGAGATATCCCTGCAATTAAACATCAGTCCATGCAAACAATGAATTGTGTTATTAATGTAATGCCAGGTTATGTGTGATATTTTGACTTTCAATGACTGATTGCACCTACATGACCTTAGGAACTCATAGCTGATTTATGGATATGGTTAAATTGAACAATCCCATAAAGTTTCAATTTTCTTTGTTGAAAGAATGATTCCATGGAAAAAAAAAAAAGTCCATGCATATGGCATCTCCATCCTTTGCTGCAGTATCATATTTCCAAAGTTTTACTTGAATGTTTGCTGTCCCAAGAAGCCAATAAGTTGTGAGGCTTTGCTTCTAAAATTTGTTGGATTTGCTGAGCGTCCCTGTGTTTGTGTGTAATGCATTAATTCTATTTCTAGTTATTTCACTTTCATGCATGAATATGCTCTCTTTTTTCAAATTGGACAAAGACAAAAAAAGAAAAGGTAGGGGAGAATATTGAGTTGGTTCGAACAGTATGGATTTCTGCATTTACTATGAATGGAGGATATCAGAACAGTTGAAAAGAACTTCATATGATTATCGGACTGTTTTTTCTGCTAATCTGATGATAAATGGTCTATTCCATAACATATGAATACCACACCAAAGAATGTGGGTCATTGAATGAGTACATTTCCCGTATTTGCTTATGCTTTAAGATATCCCAACTTTATGTTCATTCATTCAAGCATGCTAATTCTTTCATTAGTGTGAAGATGACGTCTAGTTGTCATTTTTTTTTATTGTTTTGTGTCTTTGTTTTTTCCTCTCCAAAGGTAACATTGGAAGCAGAAGTAACAAATAAAGGAGCACTCGCACTATATGGCCGTCTTGTTTTTATTAGAGAAAAACGACTCTTTCGCTATTACTTGAATGGAGTAGATGCTTTTCGTCTGAAGCTGCTATTTCCCCAACCAGAGTTGCACCCCTTTTTGCCTATGATGGCTGATAGAGATGCTGCCCAGAAGCATGATGATCACTCACCAGCGTCAGAAGAGTTTTCTGAGCTCCATAGAAACTTGTAGAATGGACATTTTCACTGCACTTGGCGGTCTCTGTGAACTACAAACAATGGGGAGATATTTGATCTTTAGAGAGCAGCACAGCCTCACAACTTGCACAGGAATTCCCACAAGTGTGGTTCTTGATCAAGTCAATTCTGTTTACTGAAGTCGTGTGCATGTTCATCGGCCTTGTCTAATAGCAATGTATCAGGATACAAGGCCTCCTACATGTAATACGTGTACATTGTAACGTGTCAGCTGTGATTAAAACAGTCAATCTTTCTGAGGTCAACTTTTTCACTCCATTGCTTTTCTGTTTGCTTTAGACAAGGTTTTTTCTCCAATAATGGGCTTAAAATATCAAGCCCAGTTTTTTTATGGGCCGAAATAAATATTACATATTATAGTTATAGGGTCTTTATGATATAGTTGGAATGGATTTGAATTTATTATTATATCTAATTAATATTTTATAAATTTTAAATTTGATATTTTTTTAATATTAGATTTAATTTTCATACATTGAATCATTATTAATAAATTCTAGATGCCTGTCACTCTCTTCTAGCATACAGATAAAAAAAATTTAAAAGATTTCATGTAAAGAAATTTAATAGAAAACTGACTAAAAAAGCTTTTGGAGTTAAAATATTTCTAAATAAAATATAAATAAATATTTAATTAAAAAATTATTAAATATAAAGATACAAAAATTTAAATTGTACGAGTTTGGTCAGATTTTAAAAAAAATTATCCGCCACCCGACTTGAAATATTAATTTATTAGGTTTTTTAATCTATTATTATATATAGTATCTGACTTTAAAATATTGGATCGGATAATATAATGGATATACTGTTGTTTTAAAACCCATTCGTATAATCCAAATTAATATCCCAACACAAGGAAATGCTCAACGCTTCTGTGAATGTTTTGTAGTTGTAGTGAGCAAATTCTTGGTGACATTTAAAAGGTGTTTTGTACGTTAAATTCTTCAGTTTTCAGCAGTTTTGGTGGTGGAAGACCATAGTGTCAATCTGTGATTTTGATCTTGATCGACCTGTTTTCTGTTTGTTTTTCTATTTTGTTTTCTTGACTTCTGCTTGGGTGCTGCTGCCTTAAAGAGCTTAGCCACTACTAGTACATTGCCAGAGAGCATTTTCTCTCGTTTTAGGAAGATTTCGACTGCCAAACTGCGTACATTGTTTTCATGTAGCATGCATATTCACAATTTTTGTGGCAAATTATGCCTGCCGAGTCTCAGATACCATGAAGTTGATATTTGAGAATTTAGAATTCGATCCCACCCCAGTAATCCAGAACCAAAGGAGAGAATATCTGCCCGCTCAAAGAAGCTATTCGAAGTCCGAGCAGATCCACCATCCCTCTTGACAAATTGAGAGAGAGAAAACATCATGATGAACAAATGAAAAGACCAGTCAATGCTTTCGTTTTTCAGTTTCGAATAAAACATTGCAAACTAGCCAAATAGATGAACTTAAATGACTTGTTGATCCAAAACCTAGTTCTAGTGAAGTTTTGCTTTCATTTTTGTTCTTTTTATTTATCGAAATGATATTATTTCTTTAAAAAAAATCTAAACCAAAACATAATTTGAGCTCACCTGCTAATCGTGGGTCAACTCATAAACCAGTATTCGGAGCTTTAAACATGATTGATCCCAAGTTGAGTTTTATAACTATAATCTTACAAGATATTTTTAAAATTTCATATAAAAATGTTTTCATGTTAGTTTTCCTACATCCAGATAAGTTTATTTTTGTTGTCCAGTCAAATATAGAATATCCATATCATAACATCATAATAGATTAATAACAAGAAAAAATTTAATCTACGTGATTATAGAAACTTTTATATTTAAATTACTCTACATGACTTTGAGCAAGTAAACGAAGCATCAAGTTGTTGACTGATTATTATTGAATTCACAACATTGAGGAACTGATTTAGCTAAAGACCAAGTCGGTGATCGATGCAAATCTTTCCAGTCTCGAGTCTCGACCAAACCTATAATAACCTAATCTCTTATAGACCTAGACTTTTGTGCTTCTTCTTAGCTAACTCCCATATAAATCCCTTAAACACTTAGGTATAGGAGCAATGTTTATGGTTTCCTCTAATGGCTATGATATAGTCACAAGAAATTAACAATAATGGGTTACTTACCATATATAGCAGGCAATGAACACGCAGCCAAAAGGCATAAATAAGAAAGGAGCTAGGAATACTTTAAAAACGTTCTAGCTATAAAAAAAAGAAAAAAATGTTTTTAATTAAGTGGTATATTGCTAGAGAAAGATTTCTCTAATTGTTAGGGCAACTTACACTGCTCGAAATAATTGTGATCATGTACCATAAACCTAATAATTAAGTATGCGTTGTTCTTATCTCGTACGTAAAATGGAATAAAAATTAAAAATTAAATGATAATTACATGGAACAGGAGAAGATTACAACAACACAACAGCCAATGAAGGACGGTCAACCCAAGAAAATCCCAAATGGCACGCAATTTCCAAGCATTTTCTCCATCGGCATACGATGATTTGCATGGTACGGTAGGTTAGGGTTTTCTCAGTTGAGTCAGCTACCTCTTCGAGTCAAAAGGCAAGGAAGGAGCAACGCTTGCTTCAATTTTTGGCGGCCTCAACATGGTTTTAAATAAGAATATATATATATATATATATATATGGATCGATCTGAGTTATTTGATCTAGTCTTTAGACCATATATTATATAATAAACAACTAGCACACGTACGTCTGGTTATTTGGGTTTTTTTCTCAGGATTACATCAGATTGTAGCTGTTTTTCACGTTGTTGAGCCATCCAAGTGTTTAGATTCATTTTATTTTAATCTCCACTCTTCCTTCTTCCCTCAAAAATCACTCTGTTTTTTCTTCAGTAAATTAAGACCCTTACAGATTAGTTTCTCGCATAAAATAGAAGGCCATGGAAACGCAGTAAGGGAAGGAGTGCCACGTGTAAGGAGCCCATTAAGTGGGTGGAGGACGAGGGCAGCCAGAGCCAAGCATCCATTTTTAGTGGTTAATTTCTTAACCTTTTTAGGTTCGATTTGCCTTTTGGAGGATAGCAGCATGCATGGGATTGTTCGAGAGGTTAGTGAACGTAGCCAAGTTAGACCCCCCAACCATCGTCGAGAAAGTTCAACTCAGCGTCAAGCCAGCCAACAACTTTCGTCCGATCAATTTAATTAACCTTGTTTTATCAGTTCCATGGGCCTAAACACTAGTTCTTTATTATGCATGCAGAATTAGACCATATCTATAGGTAGGCGTGGATTTTCCCAAGTTTATGTACATACACCTACTTCAAGTCTTCTCCTCTTCTATATATACATATATATATATAAAAGAGGAGAAGACTTGGAAGTAGGTGTGGATTTTCCCAAGTTTGCATCCAAATATCTGAGAGTAAAGAAATTTTCTATAATTTATATATATCATAGTTGTCTAAACCTTGGATTATTGGGTTAACGGGGTGTGAATCCTTTATATATATATATAAAACTGAGTTTAATTGAGTCAATCATTTCATTAAAAGAATTCAATTTAAATAAGTTTGATCTTGTCAATACCAAATAAAAATCTAGTAAGGGTCAAGTTTTAAATTTCTCATATCAATTTATTAAGTCGAGTTCATCATCTTTATATATAAACTGAGTTTAATTAAGTTAATTAAATCATTCAAAATAATTTAATTCAAATAAGTTTGATCTCATCAATACTAAATAAAACTCTAGCAAAGATCAAGTTTTGAATTTCTCATATCAATTCATTAAGTTGAGTCCATCCTCTTTCAATATATAAACTAAGTTTAATTAAGTTAATTAGATCATTCAAAAATAATCTAATTTAAATAAGTTTAATCTCATTAATATCAACTAAAAACCTAACAAGATCAAGTTTTGAATTTTTCCAATCAATTCATTAATTTGAGCTGAATTTAACAACTAAAATGTATTTATTTATTTTATTTAATTACTTAACTATAAGGATTTTATAACTATAAATACTCAATAATCTTTATTGAATTATAATAATTTGTGCACATATCTGAAGGAAGAAAGTGAGATTGAAGATTTGACTGATTAACTAAAATATTTTCATTATTCCTCTCCCATGCGTCCATCAAATGCTAAAATATAAAACACGTGGTCCTCTCGTGCTACAACTACATAAGAAAAACAATACTCAAGGATTTTAATTTTCAAAGATGAATTATTTGCTTCCGCACGTAGGATTTCTGAATATAAATTATTTAATTTTCTTGGAAAAAAGGGACAGCGCCATCCTGATTGGTGTGAAGGGAATATATTAATTAGGGGATAAGCTTTGATTGCATAATTGCGGTAATGATTAATTATAAATTACTTTAATTAAAATACTATTATAATAAAGGTGAGGACGGCACACGGGATAGTGTACTGGCAAAAGGCATCCAGGTGAAAGATTCCTTTCTCATGTTTGCGTTCACACCTGCACTACCAAGCCTGAAGATTCCATCTCGAACCGTGTTCACACCTAGAGGAACGCTCTAGTTTTGGCTTGGTCCCTGGCTATTTCTAGCCGTTAGCCGGACCCTTTTATCGTTACTTTTTACTCGAACATAAGAGGATTATCCTTATTATATATTTCTACATAATAATTTGTGTTTTATTTTGTTTTTCGTAAAATAAAATCTCATGACGCTCAAGCTATATTAATTTTTTTTTTTAATTTTCTTTTTCTTGTTTCTCTTTTTTTTCTTGCATCCATTTTTTTATGTGATGAGTATCTTATAGCTTGAATATCATAAAAAAAAATTATATACATGTATTCACGCTATAAAAGCTTTATTTGTGTGTATGTATATATATAGATTTTATATAAATATCATTCTTTATAATATATTATTATTTATGTTTAATGTATGAAATAATCAAATATATATATTTAGTTAATAAGCATTCAATGCTTAGGTTGAAAGAATAAATGAGGCTACAACCCTCAGAAGTAGAGGTGAGTCAAAAAATAAAAAAATAAAAAAATTGATTAAATTGAGAAAATCAGAAAAAAAAATAATTAAAAAAACTTAATCATGAAAAACAACCTATTAAACCGATTAGAAAATCACAAAATATTTTCAATTCGATTCGGTTTCGATTTTCAAATTCTAAAACTAATTGAACCAAACCGAACTAGTCCGGTTTAACTAAGCTATCTCTTAAAAAAAAAGGTACAAATATCATATTTTCTAACCCTGAACTTATCTCATCATTCTCACTTTCTCAGCCAGCCCCTCTCCCTACTCTCTCATCTTTCAAATCTACCTTCTTCTCCATGCTCTCTGTGTCTCATCTCTCATTTCTCAAATCTATCTTCTTCTCCATGCTTTCTACCTCTCATCTCCTAAATTTACCTTTTCCACCATGCTCTCTGCCTCTCATCTCTTATCTCTCAAATCTATCTTTTTTTCCATGCTTTCTGCCTCTCATCTCTCAAATCTATCTTAGGGTATCACAAATTCAACTGAAGGAATATGATATTTGAGCTTTGTCTAAGCTGAGTTGTGTTTTTGATAAAGAGGTACAAGATGCAGTTATATGCAATCTGTTACATTTAGTTGAACAACTTACAATACTTGTGATACTCAATTATGACACAAATATTTGTCACTGTTTGCCATTTTACAGGGAGGACTTGCTTATCTTTGGTCTATGATTTAATTCTACAACACTTCCAGTTTTGGCTCAATGTTTCTTCTATTTTCAGATTGTCCTCATTATTCTTTTGGGATTTGGATTGTAAAATACATGCTACCGATTTGGAAGCAAGTACATAAATAAAAGTGCTGAAAAAGTGGTTAAAAAACCCAAAAAAAACTCAATCGAAATAATTTCAGTTTGAAATAGTTTGGAAGGTAAAAAAATCGAACCGAACTGAACTAAAGTTAATCGATTTGAACCAGTTTTTGGTTCAGTTCATTCCAAAACTAAAAAAAATAAAATCGGTTTGGTTGTTTATTTTGATCCAAAATCGGACCGGACCGAAAATGTTCAATTCTACTTTGAAGAGTAAGAATTTTTGTAACTCTATATATAGTTTTGTGTGTATATAAAAATAGAATATATCTAAATGACATCATTTAAAGTTTCCCCTTATCTTTTCTCAATTTAGATTAAGAAAGTGTTTTAGAAGTGTGACAATGATTGTTTTATAATTTTTTTGCTTAAAAATACATTAAAATAATATATTTTTAATTTTTTAAAATTTATTTCTAACATCAGTACATCAAATAATTAAAAAAAATTAAGAAAAACTAATTTAAAAAATAAATTTTCATGAAAAACAGGTTGAAGTACGACCCCAAATAAATACTAAATATAAAATGACTTGTTAAAACGCTTCTTTCCATGAAAAAAAAAAAAAGAAGCTAAATTACACCATTCAAAACACTATATTGATAAAAGAAGCTAAGTTACACCAAGCTGTCAATAAAAAAAAAAAAAAACACTACAGAAAATTAAGCCAAGCTGAGCCAAGCCATGCAAGCATACCAGCGACAGCTGCCCACCAGCAGCAACTTTATTACCATGGAAAAGATTACTCCGCCATCAGGTGCAAAGTGGTAATATGGTCATCACAGGCATTTGCCAGGTCACTAAACATGTCATCTCACGTGGCAACAAATCAAGTCTGACTATTTCTCTCATCTTCTTCTACAACGCACCATGTCCCTTCCTATATAACATGTCATTCCTCTCCATGCCCATAACTTGTTCTCTCTGCATAAACATCCATACGCCATCACACCCTCAAAAGATAAAGAAAAAAACATGGGAAATTTCTGGAGGCATATTTCAGGACATGACATGCGAGAGAAGGCCATGAACAACACAGAAGAGAAAGGGCCTCTTGGAGATCATAATAACATGAGAGATTTCACATCATCTTCTTCAACAAGTGCAACAGTGAAGATCAAGATTACAAAGAAACAACTCAAGGAGTTGCTGGGTAAGGCTGAAGTAAAGGGACTATCAGTGCAACAAATTCTGTCCCAGTTGATGAATGCTAGTAGTGACCACAGATCATATGAGCCACAACAACAGTCCTGGAGGCCTAATCTACAGAGTATACCTGAGTGATTAAGAGCTGAATTTGCTGAGGGATAGGACGATGATCCATTTATGGGTTCTTGTTGTACATGGTCTTGTTTTGTAGGGAAAAAAATATGTAGCTTTACTAGTTAGTTAAGTTAGCAAGCTCTATACATTTTGCATTTTCTTGCACATACATATATACAGGAACCAGTTTTTGGTTTCACTGCTAAAAGAACCGTTCCTTTTTCTTTTTCTATTTAATTCTCTGTTAAAAAATACGTTATTTTTCTTTTACTGTTAACAATTATATGTTAAAAAACATACAGGAATTTATTTATTTTTTATCCACGGCTGATGAAATATATATAATACTGTGTTACTGGCCCCTTCTTGTAGCTTGTTGGTTTGTGTTCGCTGCACAAACCTCCAAATTCTAAAAGATAAATGGAGATCTTAGACATGTCAGAAGGCTATCTTCCTGGAGAAACTCTAGGCTTGTTGAACCTCTTAATAATAATAATAATAACAATAGTCAAATACAAATGAAACAGAAGCGTGTTTGGTTTCTCAAGAACAGTTTAAGTATGTGAGATATAAGGTTTAAACGACAAAGAATAGAGCCAAAAATAAAATTCGTGAATATATGAGATTCAAACATTGATGATTTTGCTTAAAATCGAGGGGAGAAAAAGGAAAAAAGATCTCACTGTTAAATTAAAGAAAAGGAAAAGGAAAGAAAGAGACTTTATATGTTAGAGCATGAGATCCATTAGTGCATACAATATTCAAGTTGCATGGCCATGGCCGACAACATCTACAGTGAGCATTTGAACATTTCATGAGCTAAGTCATTGTCATTCAACTGCAGATGGAAAAAGCATACACAAATTAAGGAAGAAGCGATCGGAGTAATTAGGGCTCAGTCAATTGAAGGGACTACATCAACCTGCTTCATTTAAAACTATACATACATTTCTTATGTTTATGTTTCCGTGATAGTTGGCTCAGTCAATGCATGTCTGTGATGATTAAATTATAGATTGCACTAGATATTTGTAATGAAAAAAACAATTTAAAAGAAACGAGGTACTTACTAGTGTATTTAAACAAAAAATAAATAAAGATATATGATTTGAGTTATAAATATGAATAAATCCATTAAAATAGTTTTAATTAATCTAAGTTAACAATTTATGTTATAAAAAATAAAATAAAAAAATTATAAAATTTAATTTTCAACAAATCTAATATTAAATAATAAAATTAAAAAGCAAAATTAATATAAAAAATATATAAAAAAAATATTAAGATAAATTAATCTTTCAAACTCATGATCTAAATTATCAAACCAAAATCATCCCATAAAAAAATAACAAAACTTAATTCCAAACAAAATAAAAATTTTTAGTTTTTATGCATGGTCATAATAATTATATACAATCTAAAAAAACAACCGAAGAAACCTCCTTGACCCTGGCTGAATTTCAATTTGAAATTAAAAATATATTGATCGAGGTCCCATTTCACCATTAAAAAATCTTCTTTTTTCAAAAAAATCATTTGAGTACAAAAATAATTGACCTAGCACCCTAATAGCTCAAATTGTTTTTCTTATCAGTCCCTTTTGAGTATTTTTCCACGTTAGCACAGTAGATAAACTTATTTCCTAAATCCACAGAGTTAGAAAAATAATTCACCCTCTAGCATAAAAGTAATAATACTACTAAAATTCATAGTTGCGCATGTACTACATCATCAGCTACTAACAAATTTTCACCCTTCCTTTCCTTCCCCAAATAATTAACCTTCACAAAAGTCAACATGTATTTTTATGAAGATCTAAGATGGCGAATGTAGCAAATGCGTGATCATTGTTTCTCTACGAAAATGAGAATTATTTTCCAAACTATGCTAATGTGGGAAAAACTCAGACCAGGTTGACAACCATGCATACAGCATAAAAGAATTTAGCTGGTACCGAAGAATTAGATGTTACCAATCACAGTTTATCGATTACAGACACAAGTACACAACTAAAAGCTAAGGGCTACAGCAAAGCCACGAAAACAACAAAAGTACACACAAATATCTTTTTTTGGGTTCCTTGATAAAACAAATCAACTTGATAAACTGGATAGTACAGCAATCCTCTCTCTAGCTGCCGAGGAACTTGAGAAAGAAGATGTTTCTGTTTTCTGTGGTTTGGTTTGCAAAGTTACTATCATCTGTATTCTTGAAAGTTCACATGACCTGTGGTTTGTGCATGCTCGACGGCCTCCTAAATATTAACGTGAAAATGACAACATGGTAACATAGCTCAACATAGCATAAACCCCAATACA
Organism: Populus euphratica; assembly: GCF_000495115.2. Taxonomy (NCBI): domain Eukaryota; kingdom Viridiplantae; phylum Streptophyta; class Magnoliopsida; order Malpighiales; family Salicaceae; genus Populus; species Populus euphratica. The sequence continues at coordinate 481,511 of NW_011499885.1, read as the reverse complement.
AGCACGCACGGAGAATGGAGCAAGCATGAACTAACCTTCTGGCCAATGACTCCAATTTGGCATACCCCGCAGCGCAAAGTGAAGTTGGCAGTGTCTGTGTAACTTCTTTTCCTACAAGCAATGAATGAAATAAATATTTCTTGATTAGAAGATTTCACCAATCAACATAGACCTATGGAGACAAATAGGGAAAATAAATAACAAGAACTACATTGTTGCTAGTTAGAGAATAAAATCGCTGAGGGAGTGCAAATTAAGATCACTCCTTGGGGAAGTATCTAATGCTCTTGAAATGCAGAGCAGCATCGGAGCAAAAACTGAATTACTGTGACCTAGATGTATCTTAAAAATCTGATTCATAAAAATTCTAGAAAGGAAAATAAATTTTCAAGAAGATATGAACTATGCTGCCAAAAAAATGATCCACGGTCATCAAGCTTATCTCTAGCCTCTGAATTATTTGGACCTTGTCTAGAAGGCATTTCATCCGTTGAAATCTACTTCCAGTCCCATTATGTATTTAGACCACGATATCCCATTATGTATTTAGAACAGGATATACACAAGCTACATCTTTCATAAATAAAATCTGAATATGAAACTTCTTTCCATGTGTTAAAGCACTTGTCCTATTTTATTTACATAAATAATACCTTTGTTGCTCCTTAACAAGATTAAGAGCATGCCCCTCAACTGGTCCTATGGTCCTGTCCTTCTGTACAGCAAATATGGTCTGATCAAACTCCTCTGGAGCTCCCTCAAATGGAGACATCTGTTTGTGTGCATAACCAAGAGAAGGGTCCCATAAGTGGGATACACAGACAAAAAAACATATTGTTGACGGAGTACAGCAGAAAGAGCTAAATAAATTATTATAACAGCATAGCAAGCATGGGACTTTGAAACTAAACAATCCTGCAGTCTATAATAAGCTCACTGTTCAATATCTCTGATGGTTAGGACAATGTTTGACCACAAGATCTCCCTTGTAAGGACTGAGACCATAGACATTCCAGTATTCCAGATCCATAGATCACACATTTTCGTAATTATATCCTCCCTTAATTCTACATTTTGACAAGAAATCTCATGCTAAAAATTAAATAAATAAAAATATTGGAAGTGAAAAAACATACAGCTAAAGCATCATAATGGAGTCCATCGTAAATCAGCATGGCCCTTTCTGAGTACTTCCTGTCCTGTCAAATAGCAAGATAAAGATAAATGACTGTAAACATTAAGTAATGCTCAAGTTGGAAATATTTCAAACAAAAATAACATAACTAACACTGACCTGACCATACAAATCACACCGCATGGTCTGGATATCATATGCCGCAATTTCACGTCCATAATAATCTGCTAATATTGAAAGCTCAATAGCACCTTCACAAGAGAGCACCAAGAAGAAAAGTAATCAGAATAGTTCAATGAGCAAACAACTAACATCTAAAACGCATACAGAAATTAGTGCATGATTGTGAAAGGAAAAGAATGGCTAAAAGATTTTAATGGATAAAGATCTCAACAATAGCAGACATAATTTGGTGAATTTGGTGCCGATCAAATCAAAACAAATTTAAAGACACTTAAATCAAGCCGAGGACCTAGCAACTGCCAACAACCTAAACTAAACAATCCTTTTACTGCTAAAATGTAATGCTTAGGATTCCAATTCCAGTATTTAGATCATTATGAGAATATCAATTTTTCTACTGAAACCTGCAGACATGATTTCCAGCTTATAGGTTATTTGTTTGCTGGGAAATTCCTCAAGTGCTTCCCATTGTGTTTCATAGAATACAGATGAAACTATGCCTCCACCTTTACAGCACTGACGTTTGTAGACAAGTGTCCTCATCAAACAGGTTCCCTTTTCCTAGGCAGAAAATATTAAATTCCTTGTTCTATAAATTCTTTATATATGCTTGAAAATATGTTATTATGAGAGATAAAAAGAATTCTTTAATTGAAGCACATTACAAAACTGATGTGTTCATCGCTTTCTTTTAAAGAAGACAAAAACTAAAAGGTGTTTTATTTTGTAAAGATTCAAGAATCCAAGTCTTAAATTCCTTGTTCTATAAATTCTTTATATATGCTTGAAAATATGTTATTATGAGAGATAAAAAGAATTCTTTAATTGAAGCACATTACAAAACTGATGTGTTCATCGCTTTCTTTTAAAGAAGACAAAAACTAAAAGGTGTTTTATTTTGAAAAGGTTCAAGAATCCAAGTCTTCCTCTACACTGAATAAAGGAACTTGGTATAAAGCAATGAATAATACTTGGGAGTCACTTCTTGTATAAGAGAATATAAAGAGTGATGTTGCATAAAGTTACTAGATTCCCAATGCTAAACGTGAGTGCAAAAAGCAATTTATCTTTATTAACTCTTTTAGCTCATGAAGTCAAGATGCCAAACTCTTGGACACTAATGACTCAGTGGTGAAAGGGGGCTTTTCCTATATGCTGCTAAATTTTGATCATTATATATTGAATATGAACGTAATTTTGTTGACCAAAGAGAGTTCCACAGACACTGCAGCTTGTTAGAGTCCTACACAATAGTCTTGTAATTTAGATGGTTAATCACTTCATTTCAGTAACCATCCCAATAGAAATTAAAGCACTGTTTCAAGAGGCAAGAAAAAAAGAGTTAAACCTACCTCCCCACTTCTCAGAGTCACGAATCCAATTACAATATTCACCATTTGGCTTCCCGAGAAATGCTTCATTATATTTTTCTGGGTCGCTTGCCACTGTTCCAGCTATAACCTTACAAAAATTATTGATTGCAAAGAACATCAAGAAAATAAGAAAGGAAAAACGAGTACAGACTTTAAATAATGCAGGTTTTTGAAGTGGAAGGAAAGGATGAGTTGTTCCTTTATCAATGATTTGAAAAGTATCAAGAAGTCAATGATACTTCAGGATAACACATAGCAACTCCAGCAATGTCAGTGCCTAGCCAATGCAATCTATTACATGCCCTTACACTTGGCAAACTGACAAGCAATTCTGTAAAAGATTCCATGCAAAATATTGCTATAGAATCAGATCCCCTCACTGATAGCATCAATAATTAAGGGGGGCTGATTCTGAATTCTACTTCCATAGCATACTTCACATTTCTACAATCATAATGAAGCATGCGTTTTTTGATTCAGCTGATTAGGATCTTGAACTTGGGATACGACTTGTGTGATAATCATTATCTTTTCTTCTTTATAGTACATTGAATTGCTTGGAAAAAATTAATCAAGACCTTAAACCCATTCCTACACAACATATTATCTAAGAGCTAGCATGATGATGACAAAGCAACACTTGTTACTTTTATGCCAAAGACTTTTGTTCTCAAAACTAGAAAACGATCTTCATTTGGTTAACCAAAGAAGCTAAATAACAAACAACTCTAAAAACTTGGATCCACCAAATGAAAACCTTCTTCTCACATCTAAAGTAAGTGTAGGGGCCATGGTTTCCACTTAATATAGGTGAAAATTTACATTTTTTGTCCCTGAAACTACCCATTTTTTGTCCTCTTGTAATTTTGCAAGTTCAAAATCCACCAAAATACATCCAAAGAGAATTTAAGGCATCTCTAATTATGATAAAATCAATTCTTTCTACCAAAAAGAAAACACTAAAATTAAAAAGTGAAAATGGAATGCATTTGTTAATATCTAGACATCCAGTCCTTCAACTAGTAATGCACCAAACATCTAAGAAGTGACTCCAGACCAGGGAGCATACAAACATTATTCGTTCACAATAAACAATATTGCTACCAGATTGAACATGGTAAACACCTTTTCCAATTGAAAAATCGAAACTTTATGCTAAGTATTTAAATGTAAATTTTAAGAATCAAGTTGCTCTAACTACACTCAATCCACATAATGAAAATCAAAAGTTTAAAGAATTACGCAAATTTAGCATATTGAAAGCAAAGCTAAAATAAAGATGAGAAGCAAGAACCTGTCTCAACTCATAAGCTTTATTTTTGTCATGGTCCATAGCATAGCTGCGAACAAGCAAAACAACAGCATCAAAGGCTAGAACTTTACCAGCAACTCATTCAATTGACACAAGAAATCACTGAAAACAGAGGCATCATAGTTTAGAATTTACCCAACAGCATTGAACAGGCAACTATTGTCCGAGGGAATGACCCTTCTAACGACGATTCCTTCCATTATATCAATAATCAAGAACCTAAAAGCAATCCCAGGTAAGATATCAGCTTTATAATTGTACTTCAAGAGGAACTCAAATTTACAAGAACCCGAATTTAAAAACTTGGAACAACTACTATGCACCTTCCAAAAACTTGAAAAGGACCCAAATTCCCACAAAGCAAAACCAACCCAGATGCAGAAACACAACAAGAAAAGGAAATGAATGGTTTATAAGCAATTTAAAAAATCCCCACGAGAAGCATATATGCTGATAGATCCAGTAAGCATATCAAGAACATTACTTTAAGGCAAAGTAACTTCAAGAAACAAGAAAAGATAAAGAAAGCAAAGCAAGAAACAGGCGAAAGATTAATTATCTATGGAAATAATGATGTTATAAGATAAAGAACAAATCTTACAGGTTTTGGAAATGAAAAGAAGAGTGGTTGAGAGAGAGAGAGAAGGATTTTTATGTCGTTTGGTATAAGTTATCGGTGTGCTTTTTTGCCTTTTGATGTTCCCTCTTACAGGTTTTTGGAAATGACAAAAAGATAATAATAATAATAACAATATATTTATTCGAAAATCATTTACAATAAACATTGATTATTTCTTGAACTTAACTAGTGAATTTATTGAGAAATTAAGTTTCAATATTAAGAGAATTTTATTAATAGAGAAACTTCCAAAAAAGAAAAATAATAAGAACATTAAAATCAAAATATTAATATGTATACATTGTTTAATTAAAAACATGATATTTAAAAAAACGTTCACAATATTAATATGTTTTTTTTTTTATTATCTTCGAAATGAATTTAAAATTCTACCTACAAAGCGCAGAGATCAAGCCAATAAAATTCTACCTACAGCTGGTGACATTAGTGTTGAACACATACTTCTTGCGGAAGGTGAGACTTCGAGCTGGCATCATAGAGTATTTGAAAACCTACCTTTTGTATCGAATTTTATTTATACATTATTCAGTATTTACAGGTAGGGTGTTTTATTATATTTATACTATATTAAAAAAATTAGATATTCATAAGTTATAATAAAATAAAATAATATAAATCATGTTGAGTTTAAATTGATTACGATTATATTTATATCTTATTTATTAGAAAACTATCCAAAAAAATTATATAGTATCTATCATGTGTTAATATAATAAAATTGTGCATCCAAGCTGAATATTTCGCTATAATTGAGATACCATTTTGGTATAGATGGTTTTTGCTCGAAGAAATGCCAATGGAATGTTTAGAAATGTATAATTATTTTTTAAAATATCTTTTATTTAAAAATATATTAAAATAATTTTTTTATTTTTAAAAAAATATTTTTAACATTAGCTCGTTAATAGAACAATATAAAAAAATAATTTAAAAATAAATAAATTTTCAGACAACATTGTTTGAAACAAAATTCCAAATTGCACCAGATAAGCAGAGAGTCACCTACCCAAAAAAGAGCAGATTTGAAAGCCAACCAAACCAACAGATTATCAACTAGAGAGAGGAATATGCGCTGCGTCAGACGCAAGGTTAACATAAAGGTTGCAAATTGCAAGGCTCAAAAAGTCTGTCTAGAACCCCACTACACATTCATCGAATAATGGCACTTGTTGAAAGTGTAAATTCCTCGATGTCTAGAACCCCTATCACTTGCCCCATGTTCTCAAGCATGTACTTGCTAATATTGGGAGATACATCCAAGGGTAAGTAAATCGCTATTGTCATCCCACTTTATTACTTTGAGCACTTTCTGAAAACAGCCTTGAGCTCCTGTGGATGGCTAGGTCATGTGTGCGAAAGTGGCTGAGGCTCCACTTTTTGGGGAAGTTCAGCGATGCACTCGATTTCAATTTTGGCATCCAGAGGCAACGCAGCTACCTGATAAGTTGAGCGAGCAGGAAATGGTGCAGGGAAGTCTGTCAAAAAAAACCACATTGTTTACTTAGGTTGCAAAGTGCAATAGTGTCAAAGATGCTAGATAACAACTTTCATTTTCTCACCAAGGCTGGATAACAAATCTCTTTCAAGGAAAATGATGGACAAAATAGATTCCAAATAAATTTCCTGAGGCATGCTCTAATGTCAAAAACAGATCCTTCAGAAGCTTAAAAATGTCATTCAGGAAGCACTTATCAGCAAAAAGAAGAAAAAAATGATGCTGCAGAAAAGCTCTTGATCTCGGACAAAACTCTACCAGAAAAAAGAAGAAATATGCCAAAAATAAAGCAAGCCACGCAATTCTAACATGCATAATGCATGATAATCGAGAGTCAGCCAAAATGATTCACATATTCCAGTTTCATTCAACATCCCAAGTTAATGGCAAGTCGATCACATACAGATGAATTTTTAACAATCCTACAGCAGCCGAGACGGACAATTCTTAACCTATCTAGATGACTGATCAATATTTATCTGATTATATAGGTCTGGATTCTTAGTCTGCATTGACAACTGACAAGAGTTCCACAATAATTGACTATCATTAAAAGATTGAAAACTTGAAAGTCAGCATGGATGGAAAGTGTATCTGCAATGCTAGGCAGTGAAGATTTTCACTGAAGCATATCCTACATTTGCAGAGTGATATACAATGTTTTCGTTTTCTTGTTCTTGGCAGGTCCAATGTCAAGTAGACATAGTAATTTGTGACACAAACAGGGTGGAAGGCTATATGTTCCACAACATACCAGTACAAATATTCTGCAAAAAAAAAAAATAATCAATAGAACATACAGTTTGCATAGATATCATTCACTTTCTTGAAGTCTTTCAAGTCAGCCAACCTGCAGAAAACACAAAAATAAGTAGCAGAAAAAAGCTGATTCTCTTTCTAATCATCAATAAAAAAAAATCGATATTGCAAGGCAAAAAGTGAATCCTACATTATTGTTGTCTTTACTACTAAGGAATAGTCGCTACCACTAGCTTTCAGTATCTCCCCCATATTCTTAAGTACCTGTAAAGTTCATAAAGTCAAATCTGTCAGTTATCAATCCATTTAGCAGCTTTGAAACTGAGAAGTTATCCATAGCAGATTTGCAATCAAACTAGGGGCAATCAATAAAACAGGACCAAGCTAATTCGAAATACAACCAAGGAAGGCACTACACCAGTGGAAAAGCCTATTCGCTACACTTTCAGCACATCCTCAGATAAAGCAGGTTGATCATAAAAGGTAGAATACGCAAAACTAAGAAATTAAATTTACAGAGCCATCAGAGCTGGCCTCTTGAACAGAACACCACCTCAAGAAAGAAAACAAATCTACAACATGAGTTGCTAATTCAAAGGTTGCATGTTTACCTGTTCTGTCTGATCCTCAACATCCTGTGAGACAAACTTCCCAGTCTGCATTAATGTATCAAGAAAATATCATTAGTATCCAGAAAAGGGATTCTGAAAAACAAAATTGTATATGCAGTAAAGTGGTTTTGTCTCAACATGCACGTAACAGTAGAATAATTAAGAACCCCAATAAAAGCACATTTGTTGCTCCAAAATTACAAGTTACAAAAACCAAAAGAATAGATAAATTTGAAATGCCATGAAACTGTTATTCAAAATGAAAATGGAGAATTAAACCATACCTCTGGAATGAGACCTAAGACACCAGAAACAAATACAAGGTTATTGGATTTAATTGCTTGAGAATATGGCCCCAATGCTGCCGGAGCCTTGTCTGTTTTAACAGCCTCCTTTTGAGCTACACTCGAAACAGACATAGACCATTGTCAGCCATCAAATACTCAAAATCGAATCACCATATAAATCAACCTACTTTCTAACAAAACAATCATACATTTGAACAAAAAAATCTCACAAAATCCTTAATAAAAACCCAACAATTGAGAAAGTTGAGACTTTTCAACTCGACACATCCATCAAGCCAATACTATCAAACTCAATATTACAAGAGTCACGTACTTTTCCACTCTATTGATCAGTTACACACATATTAACCAAAACCCAAAAATCAATTCCCATAAAATATCCAAAATTTTCTACTCTATTCATTACTATCACACATTAACCAAAACCCAGAAATCAATTCTCATAAAGTCTCAAATTTTGTATCCAATTCAATTAGTTACACACATTTAGCAAATCAATTCGAAATAAGGAGATAAAAATTTTAAGAAAGAGAGGGGGGAGTTACGAGGGAAAGTGCAAGTGTTCAAGGAAGCGAAAGGAGGGGTGGTTAGTCGATTGGAACAACACTGCCGCCAAAAACCCGTTGCGACGACGGAGGCGCAACCAATGCCGCCGATAGCAAATGGGATTCGGTTGCGCACTGCACCGACGTTGATCAACGAGGCATTAAAGGGTTTTAGAACACACCACGACATTTTCTCTTGTTTGTCTCTGTCTCTCTAGACTGTTATTATTTGTGCTCTTGGGAAAGAAGCCGTTATCTGGGTTACAGTGTATGTTTGTTAACAGGGTTAAAATTATATTTTTAAATTTTTTTAAAAAAATATTATTTTTTTAAAATAATTTTTTGATATTTTTAAATTATTTTGATATGTATATATTAAAAATAATTTTTTAAAAAATAAAAAATATTTTTTTAATATTTTTTTGATAAAAATATTTTGAATCACAATCAATATTACATTATCAACTACACTCATATTTAAGAAAAATTTTGAATTTTTTTATTTTAAATTATTTTTTTTATTATTTTAATATGAAAATATTTAAAATAATTTTTTAAAAAATATTTTTTAATATATTTTCAAATAAAATATATTTTAAAAAATAATCTCTATCCCGTTTGCTAACAAAATAAAATAAAATAAAGAGTGTGTTTGTTTTAAGGTAGTTTTTGTAGTTGTAATTTTAAAAAAATATATTTAAAAAAATATAGTTAGTTGTGATTAGTTGAATTTAGATACATATTTAGTAAAAATTATGGTATATAGCAAAATATATATAATGTTTGATGGAAGCGTGATTGAGGTTGTTTTTTAAAATATTTTTTATTTAAAAATACATCAAAATAATAATTTTTTTACTTTTTAAAAATTATTTTTAATATCATCACATTAAAATAATTAAAAACACAAAAAAAAATATTAATTTAAAATAAAGAAAAAAATTTTAAAAATTAATTTTTTTAAAGCACTTATAAAAAGCAAAAATAAACAGTTTTACGAAATTAATGTAAAAAAATATTTTTTTTGTTATAAAAAACTTAATATTTATTTAAAATAACATAAAATATCATCATTTTAAAATAAACAAGTAAATAACTCATATAATTTTAACAATATTAATACTTCATAAAAATACTATACTTTTTAGTTCTAATATAATTCAAAAGATATCACCATACAAATGAAATTTTGTATAATTACATAAATAAATTTATAAAAATTACTTAAATTTTAGTTTTAATTTTCATACTTAACTTAAATTCCTCAATAACATAATATCATATCTTTTTGACAAAACCATTCAAAGCGTAGCTATTTAAGTATCCGAAAGAATATTCTAATAAGATACAATGATTTTCAATGGGAGTGTGATTATAATATCTTCAATACTTTCTTTTTTTTTATTTACGTGCAGGGTACGGGTCAGCTTGTGCGCACCATAACTAATCCTCACGGTCCACTGAATACCCAGCAAATCCAGCAAACAGGTAAGGCACCGCGGGGTGACAGACATGCACGTCAGGGCTTGAATCCATGTGCAGTGAAAGGAGACAAGTCCCTTCCATCACTAGGCCAAACCCCTCGATGCTCCAATACCCATTTTATACAGAGGGGATCGAGAGAGAGAGAGAGGCGTTGCATAACAGTACGCAAGAACTAAGAGAGAGAGAGAGAGAGGCGTTGCATAACAGTACGCAAGAACTAACAGAGTTCAGTGAGGACGTTGGCTTCAAGGCTCAGGAAAGTCACAGGCTGAGGACTACTCCTTTGTAGCCAGTTGAATTCTCTTGTTGTCTTGCACTGAGATTTGCAGCTTCAATATTTAATCTTTCCGATCCAATCCTGTAAAACTTCGGACTCTTTCAATCCATGATGTCTTGATCTTTACATGAAAAGAGTGTTGTTCACATTAAGGGAATGAGGCCATTATTCTGAAGAGAGGAGAAGGGTGAATTCATGCTTGTTCATTCATTCGTTACCATTCTCTAGTAGTGGTGAGATTCCAAAGTTCAGTAGTAAAGGTGAGAGCTGCATAGTTTTCATAAATACAAAGGCTCTGCCAACATGTACAAGATCATATCTGTATGAACATAATAGTACATTTGAATAACCTGATTAAGTACTGAATCTGGAAGATTACCCAAGCTGCGGAAGATTGAGAATAATCCTGAGGAGTTTCCTGCCATGCATGGAAACGTGACTACTTTCCATGATAATGTAGACGGCGAGCTGTTGCATTTAATGAGAGATGTTTATTCTGATAAAATGGCCAAAGGCAACATTATTGGCCTCTCGCTTGCATTTCATCCTGGTCTTGTTCCAAATTTGAACGTAGCTTGGCCAGTTCAATGGCTCTATGTCTGAAAGCTTCACTCTTTATTAAATTGGCCATCAACTACTTATCATTGTTTTCCGAGGAGAAATGCAACACACTGTAACTTGAACACTGTATTTCTACTGGGATAACAGTCTCAGTTCCATATGTTAGGAGAAAAGGTGAAGTTTTCCAGGTGATTTTGAAAACCTATAAAATTTTATCAAGCAACTTAGCCCACACTCCTTTAGCTTCTTCTATTTTCTTCTTCAAGCTATTCGTGAGCTCTACTAATCCAGTTGTTTGTTTATAGGTGTGTGACCGAGGAGAACTTGTTCGTGCATCTTTTTATTGTCAAATTAGGTGTGTGATGGGCACCCGGGGATGCCCAAATTTGAAAACGATATTCTTCAATAAAAATGAAACCACCTTAGAAATGGTTATTTCTGTAAAGGTTCCTGCTTCCACCCACTTTACGAGGTAGTCAACAACAATTAAAATAGACTATTTTATTCTTGAATTCTTAAGAAAGGGACTTAAAATGTCCATTCCCCGCTGCAAGAAAGGCTACAAAGATGGTTGTTTATATGATGGCTATTGAAGACTTACATGGTCGTTAACTTTAGGGTCTGTAGGATTAGTCGTGGTGCGCGTAAGCTGGTCTGAACACCCACGTTAATCTAAAAAAAAGAAAAGGCCACAAAGAAAGGATGATGGTTAACTCTACAGATGGATGACGTCGAGGAACTGGTTTGAAAAGATTGGGTGGCTATCTTCACTCCCCAGGGCTAGCTAGGTTGCTCAGCCAAAGCCTTTTATTTATGAAAGAGGTCAATTTTGGAGGCTAAAGTTTATGTCTACATAAGATTACAAACTTTCATTTCCTACTTTGATAGGTTGATTGATGCATTACAGAAGGAAATGCCAATCATTTGATGAGAAATCTTGAATGATATATCTTCTGAAACATAGTTGTAGTTAATAAGTGATAGGATTGAGTTGAACTAATGACTCGGAAGTTAACGTCACAATCCAACCCCTAGACTGAGTCGAACACCGGCGTGACAAATAGCTACAAGTTGCTTGACTAGGGATCTCTCGTTTAAATGTCAAAAACCAGGTGCTACAGGATGCTGGATAGTGCTTCTGTGGGCTGGAAATTAAAGAGGATATTCTGAGACGATGAGATTTGGGAAATATGGACATTCTGATAAAGTAGTGGAAGGGCCAAGTGGTTCTTTAATTCCATTAATGAACAGCTGCAAGCATTGGCTGGCTAGATTACTTGCATGGTATTTTGTGCTTATCCAATAAAAACCATGGACTTGTTCTTTCAGATTCAATGAATTGAATCTTCCATTAACATTTTGCAATTTTGGTGTCCCATCTAATTAATGCTGTGTCCACAAAGATAAGACGAAATTGCTTGTGACGCATCTTATAGTAAAAATAAAATTAAGATTCATATTTTTGGGTCTAAAACTGGCCTAATTAAGAAGTGCAAAGTTAAGTGGAGAAAAATAATTAAAATCAGAAAATAATTAAAATAAGTAAAATAATAACTTTTGGGTCTAATTTTCCAATAAATGACAAAGTGGTTCCTTATAGAAAAAGTGCACATAGAATCTCTGTAAAAATTTGAATCCAATACAACAGTTAAATCTTCCATTATCACGATTTTCATCAAAATTCATATGTAATATTTCTGGGATTTTAATGAATTTCTTTTTGAACTTGACCTTATCTATTTAGTGCATGAAAATGTCGACAACAGTTCCTCGTCAGTTTGTGCCGTAGTGGATCTGGAAACAAGACGTCAACCAGCTTGAAAAGACTGATGTCTCTGAGCATTAAGGAGGAGCAGCAAGCAATGGCTACAGCTAGATTACTTACGTTGTATTTTGTGCTTATCCAAGAAAAATCGTTGACTTCTTCTTTGAGATTCAACACAGCAGGAATTGGATTTCGCATTAACATTTTAAGATTTCTGTGTTCCATCTTAATAATGAAATATAAAACTATCTTCAAACCCAATTTTGTTTTAAAAAGAACTTTGAAATGCAAAAACAAAAGGTTTTTTTATTCCTTGTAAACTATGCCAATACCTTGTTACCTCGTTGGATGAGTACAAACAAGCCTAAAACATTCACCAATTGGCATTTTGTTTGTTTAACTTAATATTTGAGATGAGAGTGCTTTTGATTAAGGTTTGGGATTCCTTATCATGCAAGAAAGGCTCCTCTCCTAGGGCTCCATGGCACTTAAACTTGATTTAGTTGGCTGCCATTAAATTTCAACTGCAAATGTCTTGCAGAATAAGTACAGCCACAGAAAGCATTTTGAATATGCCATGCCATCTAATGGAGATAAAATCCCACCAGGAAAGTTCTTGTTAATGAAGAGAATCAATTACGGGAAGCTAATGGAGATGGCAAGCTTGAAGCCCAGAAAAGGCGAAAGCCATTTAAGAGCATTTACAGCTGATTTAAAAGCATAAGTTTAATTGAAGAAATGGGCTAACATTATTTTTTAAAGTATCTCTCTAATTACATCAAATGAATATTTCTTTGACCAATTAATATACAAAACAGAAAATCCCACACATGATTTGAGATATGAAATCCATATGAGAAAATTATACTTTCAATGAACAAAAGTGGGGAAGGGGAATTACAAGTGACAGGTCTGAGAGTTTTCGAGCTTTTCCTAGGCTAATAGGGTGTTTGCCAACTTTATTAGCAAGGTTCTTAGAGGACTCTACAAGTTGCAGACATGGCATCAAATCATTAAACCATCAACTGAAATAAACTTCAACATAAACAGGAACATGGATGAAACAAATACAAAGAGATGTAACTTCGAAGGCTTCGGTTTAGCAAGTAGTTTTAAGTTTGTATAATCAACTGAGTGAGCCTTTTCTGATTGAGCTTAGCATTTCCAATGCCCAAATGAGGCGGGTTAGAAGTATTAGCACAAAGAAAGGAGAGAAGATACAACTTGTCAGGAAGTATATCCAGGTAACAAGCCCACAGGATCAACACATGGACGGCAGAAGAAAACATTCACACTGCACGTAGTCTCTGAATAAATCCCTAACCTCCCTTTCAATCTGCAAAATAAGTAAGAAAATTTGTTACCTGAACCAACCAATCCAGTAATGGAAGCCTGTGAATAAATTTTCCAAAATTAAAATAAAGAGAGAAAATTGCATTTCTAACCTCAGTAGGCAAGTATCTTCATCTAAGGGGATTCTGCCTCCCTAGCATCAATCATCATTGCAATGACCTCTCTCATTGTTGGCCTATTAAGTGGAGATGTGCTGGTGCAGAATAATGCAATCTTGAGAACTAAAGACATCTCCTCTATGGTGCTTTTCTGACTCAAGTCTAACCTGCTGTCAAATATCTCAGATGTTGGCCCTCGATCCTGAATTGATCTTCTAACCCAAGTAACCAGGTCCCCTCCTTGCTCTAGACATTGAACAGGCGGTTTCCCAGTAATTAGTTCCAGTAGAACTACTCCAAAGCTATAGATGTCACATTTCTCAGTCACCTTCAATGTGTAAGCATATTCTGCACATGAAAATCAATTAAAAGTTACGGTTTGTTACATGATGTAATTTGAATATTTAAGCACAATCAAGATGGGCAAAAGTTCGGCTCCTTTTGTTCGAATGACAGGCATACCTGGGGCAATGTAACCATATGAACCTGCAACAGCAGACATGGATTTGGAGTGGGGAAAATCAATCAACTTCGCCAAGCCGAAGTCTCCTACATGAGCCTGAAGTAATTCATCCAACAAAATGTTGTTCGACTTTATATCACGGTGGATGATTCTAGGCTTACAATCATAATGTAGATAGCATAAACCCTCAGCTGCTCCAAGACCAATTTTATATCTAGCATTCCAGTCCAGTGAACATGTTCGGACACTTCCATGAAGTTGCTCTCCGAGGCTCCCATTTGGCATGTATTCGTATAGAAGGATATTGTAGTCCTGATGGTAGCAGAATCCAAAGAGCTTAACAATATTACGGTGTCTAATCTTTCCGAGGGTCAATATCTCAGCACGGAAGCTGTTGTCAGAACTAGCTCCTGCACCGCTAGACTTCAGCTTTTTTACGGCAATTACCTCCCCATCAGCCATAACAGCCTTGTACACTGTGCCACAGGCTCCCCTTCCTATAACTGCATCTTCCGAAAAATTTCCAGTGGCCACCACGAGGTCATTATACGAGAACCCTTCTTTAGGAAAATAATAGTTGTCTTCGACATCAGGCCTTGTTGCGTCTTCAAGTGAAACAAAATCAGGTTGGCGACGCATCATAGCCCAACAGATTCCCACTATGAAAAACAGAGAAACTAACCCGATAGCTCCAGAAAGAATGGTCACTAATTTAGCTCTGGATGAACTCTCCTTGATCCAGTTTTTGTTAGGAGTAGGAGATGGGATCGTAGAATGACAATGGTAAGAACCTGATTTGCACAAGCCATTGTTGCCAGCAAAATTTGTTGAGTCCATTTTTTGAAATGCGGGAGTATTTGGCACTGCTCCTTCCAAGTTATTGTTAGAAAGATTGCAGACTAGAAGGCTCAGCAGCTCACCAATAGACGCAGGAATCTCACCGACTAGTTGGTTGTCGTTCAAGTACAGTGATTCTAGCATCTGCAGTTTCCCCAAGTCTTTGGGAATTGTACCAGAAAGGCGATTATGGCTAATGTTGAGAGCAATCTGGAGAGTAGTAAGTTGACCAAGCTCAACAGGTATGGCACCAGAAAAAAGATTTCCTCCCATTTGCAACTCAGTAAGTCTGTCTAGACTGCCTAAGGTGCTTGGGATTTCTCCGGTAATTCTGTTGTCTGAAAGCTTCAGGAGTTCCAGGTTCTCCAGCCAGCCAATTTCTTCCGGGAGAGAGCCTGTGAATTGGTTCCGACTGAGATCAAGCCTCTGAAGTTTTATGCAATTTCCCAAGTCATGAGGAATACCTCCAGAGAGCTCATTGGAAGAAATGTTGAATGCAACGAGCTGCGTCAGGTTTCCTATCTCTGGAGGAATTTGCCCAAAAAAATAGTTAGCTGACAAGAGCAACCTCTTCAAATTCCCGAGCTTGCCTATACCACGGGGTATAAACCCGGAGAATCGGTTTTGATGAATCTCAAGAGAAGAAAGATTCTGAAGTTGATATAATTCAACAGGGAGACTTCCGGTTAGCAAGTTACCTCCAAGCATTAGCTGCTTAAGAGACTTGCATGTTTTCAGACCAAAAGGAATGTTTCCAAACAACCTATTTGATCCAAGGCTCAAAAATATTAAAGCCTGATACCTGCAAAGGTATGGAGGTATGCTACCAACTAGATTGTTGGCAGATAAGTCAAGGACAGAGAGATTACTATTATACCCAATGAGAAAAGGAATATGACCCTCAAGATCGTTGTCAAAAAGCTGCATCTCCTCTAGACATGTTAGGTTTTGAAACTCGAGAGGAATTGAACCTGTCAGGATATTTATGGACAGGTCAAAGTTTCGCAGCTGTGTTAACTCTCCAAGCTCCTTGGGAATACTTCCCTGAAGGAAATTCTCAAAAAGGTGAAGCAAGCGGAGATTAGGAATCCACCCCAACTCTCTTGGAACAGTCCCACTTAACCCATTCTCAGAAAGATCTATCTCAAGAGCACTACTGCAATTTCCTAGTTCCCGGGGAATTGTTCCATTCAACAGGTTGGTATATATGTACAGTCTTTTTAGCCGGGATAATTTGCCAAGTTCTTTTGGAAGAAACCCACTAAAGGAATTTTCATGCAATGCAATCACCTCTAGGTTGCTGATATTTCCTATCTCAGGAGGAATCTCCCCGGACAAAAAGTTTTGCCAAAGGATCAAATTGGTAAGATTCTGAAGTTTCTGAAGCTCCCTTGGAAGAGAACCTTGGAAACGATTCTGTGCCAGCCCGAGTATCTCTAAGCTCTCACATTCGCTAATTTCGGGCGGTATTGGACCTGTGAAATAGTTGACACCTGCCCTGATGACCTTAAGATGCTTTAACTCACGGATTGATACAGGAATTGTGCCTGTGAGATTATTGCTGTAGATGACAAGCTCTTCAAGTAAAGTCAAATTTCCTATCTCCCTAGAGATTTCTCCGAATATATAATTCTCACAGAAATAAAGCAGTCTAAGAGTGTTAAGCGTGCACAGATGTGCTGGAAATTGCCCACGAAACCTATTGGTACAAAGGTCAAGAATCTCTAGATTATGACACTCGTCAAGATACTGAGGAATGGGACCAGAAAAGAAGTTGGAGGACATATTCAAGACGACTAAACCAGGGAGATTTTGACATATACTTGCAGTTGTAGACAGACTACCAGACAAATTGAGGCCATGGAGATTCAAAGACGTTACCTTAAGATTGGTAGAACAACCTACTCCCTTCCATTTGCAAGGAGTC
Source organism: Populus euphratica (assembly GCF_000495115.2). Lineage (NCBI taxonomy): Eukaryota > Viridiplantae > Streptophyta > Magnoliopsida > Malpighiales > Salicaceae > Populus > Populus euphratica. The sequence continues at coordinate 464,384 of NW_011499885.1, read as the reverse complement.
AAGTCCAAAGAATTCCAGCCTCGAAGATTGTTATCAGGATCAATGAATGACTTCGTAAACTCCAAAAGAAAAGCACCCTCTTGATTTAATGATGTTACGAATACGAAATGGAAATAAAGCATCAAAAAGACCAAGCAAAAGAGGTTGTAAGGAATGGGAGAATTCAACTGGCTTGGCATCATATTCAAGAAAAACAAAGATGCAGAATTGAATAGGAAAAGAAGCACTCGGTTGTGGAGCACTCAGAGTGTGACGCAAGAAGTCACAGGACAGCAGAGTGAAAATCAAGTCCTCTCCAACATTGCAACTTTCCGAGGCAAGAATGACTAGAATTCAGTCAATAAAGAAAAAATCGAGCCTGCAATGTGTAGTTTAAAGCGCATGTCCCTGGTTCCAATTCTACACTCACCCAATTCCTGACAGAAAAAAGAAAAAGAAAGCACAGAGAGAGAGCTTTGAATAAATGACTTGGACAAACCGAACTTGAAAATTACTTCTAAGAACAGGTATTTGGTTTTGACTCTGAAAACTAATGTCTAAGGCAATGACAGAACACAGAACATAAATAAGCCCGTGAAGCAATCAATAAGGCGAAGAGAAGGAATAGAAAGAGAGACCAAGACAGAGACCTCCCTACAACCTTTACGGATAGAACATGAGAGGTAGATACTAAACAGAGAAGGAGAAAGATTCGTATGGGCAAGAAAGTGGAGAAAGGCCATGAGAGTCACGATGTAAAAGTTCTTTCGGTTTTTCCGGAGTCAACGCCTACACTTTACACCCTAGGTGCTTGCACTACAACTTGCTGCTGCTCTTCTCAGTTTACGATTATGATCATTCCACCAATTCCAATTTTGCTTAACTTTCAATCATCAATAATGCTTCTTGATTGATTAGAAACTTAGAATGAAATGATGGGACCTGTGGTTGCCTGGAAGTTTTGAAGAGTGCAAAATGATTGAGAAGAGACGTGGAAATTCTTTGATCATCAATCAACAACATTCTTTTCTTCTCTACCACTGTTGCTAGACCTGCCAATATGGAGTTTTGAGCATTTCTCCTCGTGTAATGATTTTCTTCAAGACTGTAATCTGAGCGTGCCTCTCCCTTCTTGTTTAGTGGGTTGGCAGGAATTCTGCCTGTCACTTCTGCCGACGCACAGTAGAGAGTTCATAAGCTCACAATATCCTGTTATTAAGGAAACAACTACGCTAATCAAGAGCAATGTTTCGAATGGCGCTCCCATCTAATCACACGAGCCAATATCCAACCATAACTATTCATTAATAATTGAAATTAATTTATTTTTTTTGTTGCAATTTTATATAATATTCTTCTTCTGAAAGTAGTCGATATCATAAATTGATTATCATGTCGAGACAGCAGATTCGAAGACTATAAAATGATTACTATCTCGAAATAAAGAGTTCAAAACTATAACAAATTTAGATTATATCTTTATCATGATCCTAATATGTTTGTGTCTATTTTCTTGTTCTAGAACACTGACCATATACAACAAGAACAATCATTTCAAATTTTGATTTCTATGAAGGCATAATATCGCTTGAACCAACATAAGACTGGTCCATTTCAGCAACACAGTCAAAAGGCCAGAAAGAAACAGATCCCAAATTAACTTTTTTATTATTATTCAAGAAAGTCAAATAAACAAAAAAGTTTTTACAAAACTAACAGCAAATTGTCCAAAACTGCTTAGGAACTGGCCTGTTGCAAATCGTTAGGATTAGCTGTAGTCGATGTTTGTGTGATAAAGCATCAACAGGGCCGGGAGATTCTCAATAGTGAACAGCCACCTTGTGATAAATTTTGAGAAATAATTTTCTATTTAATAAATGCAGTTTTTGAGGGATGTTTATAGAGAAAAAAAAAATATAGTTTGAAATTTGTTGTGCGCCATTTTTATTTCATTTTTACATGAAAAGATAGATAAAATTGAAATAAATAATATAAAAATAAAATAAATATACCTTTATATATCTCTTAATCAATAAAAGGTTGACACATGATATAAGATATTTAAAATATTTTATCATAAATATAAGATTCCATAAAAAAATATCAATCAATAAAATAATATTAGGTACCATTAGAGAAGTATCCAAGAGCTTCTACAAACCTTTATAAATAAAGGATCTCACCTTAAATAAAAAAAAAAATTGAAAATGCAAAATTTTCTTCAAGAAAAATATTTGAAGTAAAGAAACTCTTTCAAAAACTTTCAAGTCTCCTTCATATATATTTGAAGCCTACAAAAAACAAAATTTTGTTGAATCAAGTCTTAACACTCTATAAAGTTTTTCAATAAATTTTTTGAAGATAAGCAAAGGTACTTTTTATAACATCAGATCACCAAATCTCATTCTGCAATACACGTTCAAATTCATATTTTTATAAAATACAAATATTAACTTGATTTCATAAATAAATCAAGTAGTCACATATCAAATCTAAAAAAAATCAAATGATTGTTTTATTTTTTTATAAAAATATTTTAAATAAAAATTATACACAATTATATATATTAATAAAGCAAATATTTGTATATGTATGCTTGTTTAATTTCAGACGTTTAAAATTTTGTTTACCATGTGATATCTAAAAAGCTTATTCATAAAACTATTCCTTTTTTATCTCATAAATGTATGTTGTGAAAATAATTAAGGGTTAAGAGAAACAGAGTTTTTTTTTTCATCAAATTACATTCAAGATTTCTCTTAAAAGGTTTGTTATGAATCATGATACACTTTTTAAAAAATAATTATTTGAATGTGAAAATTATGAAGTTTTGAGATTAAGGGCATTATGATTTATACTTGATTATTTATGTTTATAATTAGACAATTGTTTATATATGAAGTTTTAGGTTTAGAAACTCATTTTTTTACTCAATTATTATTGTTTTTCTCAGATTTTTAAACACTAGATTTTAATTGAGGAATTTTATTGTAATTTTTTATTAGAGAATATTATTATTTATGTTTTTATATCCATGATGGAAGTTTTGATACTGGGGACATTGCAAGATTTTATGGTTTTTGACTTGGGTGGATTTTCTTGGAAAGATGATACCAATTCATGATTATAAATCATGACTCGTCATCACACTTGCTTGCCTCAGCTCATTAGGTTTTTAATGATGATATTAAAAGGGAGAACATTAAACAATTGTTTTTACATAAATATAATATCATGATTAACATGTATGAATTATGTGTTTTCTTTGCAAGAAAATGATGCAATCAGGCCTGAGATAATAGAAAATAATGAACAAATAAATGTTGATTTATTATAGTTAAATAAGAATTTATTTCAAATAAATTATGTGAATGATTTAATAAATATATTTATAAACCAAAAAAAATAGATATAAGTTTAAGAAAAAATTTGGTTATTCTAGACTAAAATAACAACCTTAAAAAACTATAATTTCTTATTTAACTGTTGAACTACATTCAAATTTTTACATGGGTTTCTAAAAATTATTTCTTTTATGATAGCTTTCTTCAATATTAAAGGGATAGTTGAATCTTGAGATATCAAAAATCTCATTTTAAGATTCTGATTTGAGCTGATTTTATTATTTTTCTTGTTTTTTCTTGATTTGATGTACTGTTTTGGATTTTATAATTATTTTTTTATTTTTTTTTGGTTAATGTAGGCTTTCTAATTAAAATTTTATAAACATTCAAAAAAGATAAACTTTAACCATATTATTTTAGAGAGAATATAGTTATAAATTTAGAATTGATTATATCTACAATTATTTTCACTACTTAAATTTAGTATTTTTATATTTTATTTTTTATGATGAAAAATTGGAAGAAAGATTTGGTGAGGTAAAATATCAACAAGAACAATGAGAGTTCGCGAGCACCGACTACAAGAGTGATGGTTTCAAGATTGCATAGAATGTTTGTATATTTCAATAGGTACAAGAGCTTAACAACTAAGAGTATGAATCTTCATTTATAGTAGTCCGACCCATGTACAGTGTGTCGAGGAAAAATAGCAGCACAGCAGCAGCAAAATTGGCAACTACTCCAAAATTGACATTGCCCGTCACCCTTCTATGATCTAATTATACAAAGTTTTCAAAGCTAAAAGTATAATTTGAGATGGCCTTACGAAGGTCTAGACCTTGAAGGAGCTAGCTAGGAATGGATCCTCCTCCGACTAGGCACTTTTCCTGACCTTGTAATGATGATAGTTACCATTGTAATGTTGGCTGTTGCTCAGAGGATAATATCTTGCACTGGATCCTTTACTTCTCAGCAGGTTTCCCAGCCCGCTACCACCCTTCTTCCACAACCTCCACCAGCCCCTCCTCCGAGGGGAAGAAACACTCCCTAGCAAGTGACCACTTGGGTGGCTCTTCCCCTTTTTTGCCGGGAGACCACGAACCTCCGGTGGCTTATAGTTCCTTATCAAAGGCCACTTGATCCCATCAAAAAAGGGGTGTCTCTTAATGTCTGTGGCGCCCTTGATGCACCCTAGCCTCTGCATTGGGTTCTTGACTAACAGCTTCTCAACCAAATCCTTGGCCTCTTCCATCCCTTTACCCTCCCCTTCCATCACACGGAAGGTCACGTGCTTACTCGATGCTATATTGCGCAAGGTGCTCTCTTTACTCCCTCCCTTGAACGGTGTCATTCCATACAATAATTCATAGACCAAAACCCCGAAAGCCCACCAATCCACTCCATTACCATGACCGTTACCAGACAACAACTCGGGAGCCAGGTACTCGTGGGTCCCAACACAGGATCTCGACGAAGCTGCCGTGGGCTCCGCCACAAACTCTTCCTCCACCACTTCCTCCTCCTCTACTCCCCTCCGATTAACCGTGCCGAAACAACCACCTCCTCTTCTCGTGGACCCCGTCATTCTTTTTTTGTGGACCCTTCTGTCAAAAGTGGGGACAACATCAGCTTTGAAACACAAATCGAAGTCAGATAGCATTATATGACCATCTTCACGTAGTAATATGTTCTCCGGCTTTAGATCCCGGTAAACAACACCTACGGCATGTAAATACTCCAAAGCCACCAAGACCTCAGCAGCAAAGAACTTAACAGCCTGAACTGGTAACCGATTGCCAGGCTGTTTACGTAGCAAAGAGTGGAGGTCTCCATTAGGACAGTAATCAATCAAAAGACAGGTGTAATGAGAGACTTCGAGATGGGCATAGAGTGTAGGCAAGAAAGGGTGGTCTAGCATGGAGAGAATCTCACCTTCCATCTGAACATGAGATAGTTTTTTATTGGTTAAGGAATCTTTATCTATAACTTTCAAAGCAAAGTTTGCATTGTTGCAGTCTCTAAGTTGGCAAAGAAAGACACGGCCAAGATTTCCAGTGCCGAGGTGGCGGAGGAGCTTGAGGTGTCGGAGGTGGAGCTTGCCATCTGTAGAGAGGTTGGTGGCTGTTTTTATAGCAGACCAATGTGGGTCCCATTTACGATGGTGGAGAGAGTTTTTGATGGTGGTCGTTGTTGTTGTGGTGGAGGTGGTGGAGAGGCGGTCGTTGAAGCTGAGAGTAAGACTAGAACGAGCAAGACTAGAGCGAGCACTTGAGGAGGCGAAAGTGCGGTCAGTGGCGGTGGAGTTGAAGCTGAAATCAAGATCGGTATCAGATGTGCAGCGATGAAGCTGGGTTTCCCCAACATCCATGGTTTTGTCGTGTGGAGAAGAATCAGAGAGAAATGAGCTGGAGATACAAGTGCTGGTTGGCTGGCTTATAAGGAAGAGAGGGAGTGACAGAGGGTGCTGGCTGCACAGAATTAAATATTGTAGTTGGTTGACCAAACCATGCAGATTGGTGATGGAAAGTAAATTGGAAGCTGCTGATAGGTTGACCCTTTTGCAAATTTCTTATTTTAAATTGTAATTAACTCTTAAAAATATCATTAGACACTAAACTCATCTTGGGTTAAGGACAAAATAACGATGACTTTGGGATGCATCTCATGTGCTTTGAGATTTTGACGATGACGTATTTATTTTACCAGATCGACCATTTTTAATATATTATTATATTAAAAATATTAACTCTTACAAAATTTCTTATTTTAAATTGTAATTAACTCTTAAAAATATCTTTTTTTTAAAAAAAACCTCATTATTTCATAAGCATATTTTATAAGTTTAAATAAGTAAGTAAAATCTTAACTATAAAAGATACATGCCTTTAACTCAAATTTTTATAAAAGATACATGCCTTTAACTCGAATTAAAAATTTATTGTGCAAATCTCAAGTTTTTTATTTTCATATTATATTTAAAACTATCATTTGTTGTTGTAGTGAAAATGATTATTTCAGTTGTTTTTTAAATTAGTTTTTATATTAATATATTAAAATAATATAAAATATTAATTTTAAATTAAAAAATTAAATTAACGTCGAACAGCAGCAAAATCACAAGAATTTTAAAAGTGGGTTTAGAATTGTTGATAACAATATTTTTTTAATTTTTAAGTTATTTTTATAGTATATTAAAATGATTTTAAAAACATTAACCAAAAAAACAAATTAATTTTTTTGTAAAACGATGCAGGAAAACAGAGGGGGTGGTGGTTCCAATCCAAAAACTGACGGAGGAAAGGAGAAGCAAAGGCGCGCATTGGCGTTGGATTCTGTGTAAAATAAATTACAAGAGAAAGAGGGGGAGGAAGCACCGGTCAGTCGGCTCCATGCACTTCCTTTAAGCCATGTTAATCCTGCTTGCTTGCTTGCCGTGTTCTTGGGTTGGACCAGTTTCCACCAATTACACGATTACAACAATAAAGTTATGCCTCCCTCGTTTGCTTGGATTTCTCGTCGTTCATGTTTGGATGTTATTTCAGCACGTCATCCACGTAGAATTATGAATTTTCCGAGTTCTAGGATTGTAGCTGTATTTGGATAAAACCAGTTTGAATCGGAAAAAAAACATATTCACGATGAAGCATGATTTAGTTTTATTGTCAGGGGTTTTTTTAAGTTTTTTTATTTTGTTTTTTTTTTTATTATTATCACGTTAGCTGAAGGATGATTTCATAATTTACTAAATTTAAATACTCTTAAAAAAATAATTGACATGTAAATTATATATATAAGCCCATAAGTATCCCAATAAAATTCAGATGTTGTGTATAACGTTGTTCATTGACCGCGCACCAAATCCCAAGATGGTGTTAAATAGTATTTAGCGTTCCTCCATACTAGGGTGATTTGCTTAGCTAATGGATCAAAGGTTTGTCACTAATAACTTTTTTTTTTCCCTTGATTTTCGCATCAAACCATTTAACTGGTTTATATTCTAATTTAGTTTATGTTTTATGAATTATTATTTATTTTATTTAAAATAATTTATTTTTTTATCATTCTTTAATTTTTTTATTTATCAAACTTAGTATTCGTCATTGTAATTACTATTATTATTTTATTATTATTTTCTTGATTTATTTTATTTTTAATGCATCCATTATTATTTAATTTAATTTAATTATCATATCAAATTTTATATTTATTTATTTTATTTTTAAATTTTGAATCTTTAAAGATTTTACTTTATGATTTTTTTGAATTTATCTTTCATAGAGCATCTAAGTCTCATGAATCCAGACAAGAATTTAAGAAATCAACCAGATTCAAGCTTAAATTTTTTAGGTTGTTTTTATAAAAAAATTATTTTAATTTTATTATTTGATATTATATTATCGAAATTTCATCTCCATTAGCTTTTATTATTATTTTATAAAATTATTTTAATTTTATATTTCCAATTAAATGTTAATCAAATTAATCTAAATCTACTCTTTTTTTTCCTGAGGTGTCTATTTTCATGACACCGGCAAACAACACTTTTTTCTCGATTGGTGGCTGTCTTCTTTTTCTTGTCGTTAACTTTTTATTTTATTAAATCAAATAAGCTCACTAAATCTGTCGAGCTCTAAATTTCATAGATTCTTTTAAAAACAATATCATTACCTGCATAAATATTTTTCACGACTCCACTCCGCGGCGGAATAACACCCTATAAATATTTCATGGCTGCAAGCTGGGCCTCAATATACCTTCTGTTATTGCGCAAGTGTCGGCTTAATTTCCTACCGTATTTAAGTTTTATCCATTGCTACAACTTGTTTATATTATTATTATTATTATTTTATTTATTTATGTGGGGATGTCTGGAGCCAACTTGCGTGCACCACGACTAATCCCCACGGCTCACTGAATACCCTGCAAACCCAGTAGACATGTAAGGCATCGCGAGGGTGACAAGCATGCACGCCAGGGCTCGAACCCAGGTACAGTGGAAGGAGCTGCTAGGTCAAGCACTGGAATACTTGTTTATATTATTATTATTACTATAAGTATTAGGATAAGTTTATATATATTTTAATTAATTTTATAAATTTTTAATAATTTTAAAATTTATAATCCCATCAAGGGGGCCATTGTTGGCAGATGGCGTGGTGGTTGCGACGCCGTGGGGTCTGTATACATCACCATCATTCATGCTCATAACTCATGGTACCATTTTGTCAGTCAACTTTAATAATTATTGCCGAGCAAGATGCAATGTACCCAGAGAAGAAGAAAAAGCATCAAAGCAACTTTTTTTTAATTCTTATAAATCTAAGAAATTCATGACTCGGAATTTGATCCGAATGGGATTCTAATCGGAATAAAGAAAACATTAAAGCAAGCTTGTCAGCCACCATTAAGGATTCTGATGTGGTAGTTGTTCAAGTGGTAACGATCTAAGGAAGTCACGACCCGAAATTCGATCCGAATGAGATTTTGAGTCGAATAAAAGCACGTTGAAGCAGATTATTTTGTTGAGTTAATTTATCAACCAACATTAAAAATTAATATTATAGGAGTTATATCTGTTACGAGATAAATAAATTCATGATATAAAATTTAATTTGAATAAAACTTAAGTTAAATAAAAAAATATTAATTGGGTTGATCGACTTAAATATATTATTTTTAATAATTTAATTAACTCGATAAAAACTAATTAAAACCCACTAAGTTGACACCAAATATATATTATTATTTTTTTAGGAATGAGATGACATCTGTGGTCATCTTGTTTCCTGAGAGTTTCTTAAATTTTCAAGTCAGGCCTTTAATATTGTTAATGGAAGAGAGGACAGCTTGGTAAATTTATTGAAAGAATAATATAGGTTGGAAAAAATAGTATAATTTGAACACAATTATTTTTATAAATATTATTTTTGTACATAACCCTATTTCAAGTAAAAAATATTGGTTGTTTAGTCACATTTTAAAATCTATTTAACCTAATTTTATGAAGATTTAATTATTAAAAAATAAAATTTAAAATCTAATAATTTAGAAACAGAAAAGAGATAAGATATATAAAAAAAATTGAAAAAAAAAGATTATCAAAGATACATCAAAGTTTTGTTTTAGACATATTAAATACTATTATAAAAGTCTTCACGAGTTAATTTCAACTACACTTTAAGATACCACTAAATAAATTCGTAATTAATTTTAAATAAAATCTTAAAGCTATTGTAGTATTGTTTTGTGGTTTTTAAAAATATAATAACAATTATTATTTTTTAAAAACAATTTTAATAATATTAAATATTTCGAAAACAAAATCTAAATGTTTGCTCAATGAATCATTATTTTTTTTCCTTTCTTTTTTCTTTCTCGTGCCACATCACATTACCTTGTTTTTTCTTCTTCTTGATTATTTGATTTTAAATTTTATTTCTTAATCATTTTAACTTCATGTGAGGTTGAGTTTTTGTCCTTTGTAATATTAATACTAGAGAATCATTAATCTTAAAACATTCACCATTTCTAAGTGCAGTTGTGTACAGTTTTATTTTCAAGAGTAATTATCATATTTTTAAGGTCGGCTAGTTTGGTCTATAGTTTGGGTTATAGGTTTTGATTAAATCATTATATTGATAGGTCAAATTTTATTTTTTTTAAAAATAAAATAATATTATTTTAACAAAAAAATAAAAATCAACAAATTTATAATTAAGTTTTAATAAGATCTTATCGGATGAATCCACCAGATCAGCAAGGCTACTCTAAATTTTTTCATCCTTTATTTTTTTCAACTCAATCCAGTTTTAACTTTGGATCAGCTGGATTTCATGTTAATCTGTCAAGTCAGGCCGAGCCGGTTTCATAAGGTAATTATATTCAAATTATATTATCTTTTTAACTCTATTTTTCCGGGATTTTTATATTCTGGGCACTCTTTTTTCTGGTTTCCAGATGGAGCACTGCAGAGGGGGGTGGTACTGACAGAAAGTCCTTTTGCACTGTAAAAATGAAATGGCTGAAAAGGACTTGTACATGCACAGATGCTAGCTAGGCCAGGCTAGGAAACAGGCATCCGTAAATCAGCGATCGGCATCACTGTTTGTGACTGTGCATTACGTACTCTACATATTAATAAATAGTTTGATTTTCTTTTTCCGAGCCCTTTCATTTATTATATTTATATTTATTTCTCTTTTAGCTAGCTTCCATGTTTATGATTCAATTATTGCACTCTAGTCGAATTAGGTCGTCTGGCAATCCTTATCTAATACATTTTGAATTTTTTCATTCTTTTTTTAAATAAAAATATAAAAGAGAGTTGGATTTCTTAAAATTTCTCAATATTAAATAAAACCCTAGATGTTATTATTCAAACAATTTAATTTATTTTTTTACAAAAAACAATACAAAGTCATTTATTATAGTTCAATTAATTTGTTAAATTTTTTGCCAATTTGATATTTTTTTTGTTTAATTTTAAATATTTTATATTTGTTAGTATTAAAAATAATTTTTTAAAAAGCAAAAATAATTGTCATTGGGATTTTAAATAATAATTTAAGTTCAGAAAAGTACGAATATTGTTTATTTTATGAGATTTACGTGGTTTCAAAAAGATCCACGCAGCAAGTACTCCTGATCTTTTATCATGTAATAAATGTTCACTTCCTGAGTCGACGTCGTCCTTTGTCCAGACAGCATGATCATGCATAACAGCACCCGTGATCTGCTCTTCAGTGACAGATAAGGGAATGCGTGGAGAGCAATCAGCCAGGCCTTGAAAGTTGTCCCTTTCTTCCTCGTTCTGAACATCTTCTTGAAAATAATTCGAGCAATTAGGAATTATACGAGAAAGCTGGTTCAAGAGGATGCAAGACCACCGCTTGGTGATATCAAAACTGTTCAATGGGCAAACTAGGGCTTGGCCTAGTGGTGGAAGAGGCTTATCTTTTTTTACTGTATCTGGGTTCAAGTCCTAGTATGTACGCCTGTCATCCCCGTGATGCCTTACATGCCTATTAGGTTTGCAGGATATTCAGTGGGCCGTGGAGATTAGTCGTGGTGCGAGCAAGCTGACCCGAACACCCCACATAAATAAAAAAGTAAAAAATAAAAATAAATTGTTGAATGAGGTTTATTTAAAGTGTTTTTTTAGAAATATATTAAAATAATATTTTATTTTATTTTTTAAAAATTATTTTTAACATTAATATTTTAAAATGATAATAAAACATTAAAAATAAATTAATTTAAGATAAAAATAAAATTTTTAAATTTTTTAAAATACAAATAAACAAACTATAAACCTAGCTTAGAGAACCTAACTTAAAATCTAGGTTATTGGCTGTCTTAATTAATTTAAATTAATTTAAATTGATTTAAAAATTGTATTTTTAAAAACAAAAAAACAAAAATGTAATTTCAAGATTTTTTTAAGAGGTAAAAATAAAAATAAATTTATATATTAACAAAAACAAATTAGTATTTAATTAGATTATTCGGCTTAATTTAAATTTTTTTTCTATAAAACTCAACTTGAATTAAGAGTTGAGCAATGCTGGGTTAGATAACACTAGATAATTCTAAGCAGCTCATCTTAGGTTGCCAATATAATTTTTATAATAAGTTTTTTTAATTAAACAATAAGTTTTTAAAAATAATAGTAATGAAAAACTAGTCCATTTGCTTATCAATATGTTATGAATAGATGAAATTCAACTATAAAACTTATATGGTTTTGTAAATGTAATGATATTTTTTAAAGTATTTTTTTTTTGGTAATGTATTAAAATAATATTTTTTTATTTTATAATGCTTTTTTTATAATAATAAGTTAAAATAATTTAAAATTTTAATTTTTTTATTTTTTAATTATTTTTTATAACAATAAGTTAAAATAATTTAAAAATTTTAAAAATAATTTTTTTAAAAATAAAATATTATTAAAAATCTAATGCAACACGGCTCCGATTATACTCCTAGAGGAAGAAAAAAGCCTGAAAGCTCATTGACTGGCCAGTAGCACAGCTAAACGTTAGCTGGAACCTTCTTCATTTTATTTATTATATTCCAATTTAATTAAATTTAGAATTTTCAGACATAAAAAAAAAAGAAAAAAAAAAAGAGGGAAGAAATGGAGGTAGTGGCCCCCGTGCGACGGGCCAGTTTGATCGGTTGTAAAAGGGGATGGGACCCATGTGGAAGTGAAAGGACGATGCTGTCTGCCACGTGGGCAACATCGGTCCTATATTGTCGCTCGCTTGCATAAAAAATTCAACTAGTGGCTTGAGGGTTTAGTAGTTGAATTCTGAAAGAAAAAAACTTTAATATTTAATAAAATATAATTTTCAAGTACGAACATAATTCATCAATAATGGCTGGCTTTCAACCTCCTAGCTCATGACAATAATGGAGGCAAACAATTATGAACTAGTCCATAGATCGAGGTGCTATAGGGATCATTTATTTTTTTATTTTTAAAAATTTAAAAGAATTATTTTTTATTTTAATTATTTTAATGCCCTAATGTTAAAAATTAATTTTAAAAAAATAAAAAAATATTATTTTAATATATTTTAAAATAAAAAGCAATTTGAAAAATAATAATCACTACATTATCAAAAATTAATTTTAAAAATATTTTTGAAATTTCTCTTCGTCTCAAATTAAAATTTTCTTCGCCTTAAATTATTTTTTTATAATTTTGAATTATTTTAATATATTAATTTGAAAAATAAATTTTTAAAAATTAAATAATATTATTATAATATATTTTTAAGTAAAAAATACTGAAATTATCCTTGGGTGGTCTGGATTTTATTTTCCTTGACTTTTCTTTACTTTGTTTTTTGCATTTAAAATTAATATTTTTGGAAGAGAAAAATAGCATCTTTGTGAATGTTGTCCACTCCCTTTTGGTCTTCATGATCCATGTAATTATCACAACAAATGTCACAAGTTAATCATGAATGCAAATGGATTAATGGAGTAGATGATTCACATTTGGAAGGAATAATAATTCAATTAGAACTACATGGATTGATGAGTAATAGTCATTTGAGACCCATCATTTAAAAACTAGTATACGAATATTTAAGAAAATTAGTACTTTAATCTTTTTTCATTTCATGGAAGAATTAAGCAAGTAACTCCTTTTTTTTTCTTTCCATAACAAAGCTTATATTAGCAAATAAATTCCCATGCACTTCTACTTTTTATAGTAATATTAAAAAGAAAAACAAATAACAAGAATAACAAAATCATATTTGCATGCGAGCTTTGTGTATTTTCATGAAAATACAAAAATTCACTTTAAAATCATCACATTAATATATTTATTTTATATTTATATTTTTTTAATTAAATATAAATATTTTTTTGTTTTCATCTATTCTATGCTGAAACAGTAGCTAAACACTGATACGTAATTAAAAAAAATTAATGATTCAAATGTTGGATTAAAATAAAAACTTAGAATGACTAAAATATACCAAGTAACACATTTGATCAAATGGCTGCCATGTGCATTGAAATTGCAAGTCAATAAAATGCAAAAGCATATAAACAGAGAAAGATATCGCACCTTAGCAATATATTCACAGCTTAATCTATGACCTAAATATGGTGTTCCCCATGATTACCCCAAGTTGATGCCATCACATTCTCTCACATGACCAATTTGGCTAGGGCATTTCCACAGCAAGAAATAAGCTTCTTCCATGGTTGAACTTCTGCTCGACATGGTCAAGGTTTCAAGAGCTAGTCATGGCAGGGACAGGTGGCAATTGCATGTGCAACCAGCCTGTATTTATTTATACACCATCAATTTGTCCTCTAATACTTCCATAATCAATCACTAAGCATGGCACAATGTGTGTTTATAGAATGATGGGTAATTTTTTGTTTGACATGTGGGGGGTTTTATTGTGCCCTAGGAGTGGAGGCCCAGGAACATGATTAGGGCCCATTATGTTGACATGGCCCACAAGGTGATATGGGTATCCTTAATTATTCCATTCTGGTCCCTCCATTTATTACACTTGAGGGGAGAAGAAGGAAGAAGGACTTTCATGGCTTGACTCCATTTGGGATTATCATGCACTCGGGATAATTTATTTTCAGGATGAAGAATGATGATCACAATCTTCCCAAATCAATGGAAATATGATTTTTATCTGATTAATTTTTTTAAATCGACTATATACATTGCAGTTTCTCTTTCAATCTATGGATTTTCAGAAAGTAATGAGAATAAATGGGATTCATCCCCCCCATCGAGATCATGAACTTGTCTCAATGCATGCATTCTCAAGAACAGGGATGCTCTCATGTGATGGATACGGGGAATGCTCTTCAAGAAGGAGATTTTCCTCATGTGTTAAACTTTGGATTAAAGACTCGGGATGTTAAATTTTGGAAAGTGTTTTGATTATTTTTTAAAATATTTTTTGTTTAAAAATATATTAAAATAATTTTTTTTTATTTTGTAAATTATTTTTTACATTAAGATATCAAAGTGTTTTTTGGATACATTGAATCTGATGATCCAATCTCCTGATTATAATGAATAATTTAATTAATTGTCGAGTGTAATCAAATCATGAGATGATATTTAAGCCCTTTTTTAATAGTATCTTCTCAAAATCAACCTTGTTATTATATCACTTCACGTTTCAGGCACTATGCATTGTTTTATCATCCTCAAGAACTGCTAATCATTAACTAGGATCCCATAAATCCGTAGATCAAGTGTTAGAAGAGAGAGAGAGAGAATACATGGAATCAACAGCTCTAACTACAATGATTAACGCAAGCAAGAGATGCTTTTCTGAGTTCTTTAATCAACTTGTATTTTATAAAAGAGAGGGGATTAAGTAGAGGTTGTCTGCAATACAGTTGGCTGAGAAAAATGTCAAGAGGGAGAAGATGCTGATTGGTAGCTTGTAATGGAGGTTAGAATAAGTTCATTAATGGTGCATGCTTTACAGGGAAGCTTTTTTAAGGGTGCGTTTGAGATTTTCACAGACTATTATTTAAAGTATTTTTTATTTAGAAATATATTAAAAAATTATTTTTAATATTAATGTATTAATACTATTTAAAAATATAAAAAAATATTATTTGAAGTATTTTTTCTTAAAATTTAAAACAACATATGATATTAAGAAGAAATCAAACTAATTTTTTTACTGCTATGATTAGATTACGAGTTGATCTTTGAAGTTAACTCAATTCTATTAGATTAATTTTAAATTTAAGATATTTTCTATGTAATTATAGTGAAGGATTTCTTTAGGATGATATAGTTTTAATTTTGGTAAATAGAAAGAGCCCAATATCAAAATTTTCATTTCTATTGACATTTTGTTGCAAATTAGTGCCAAAGTTTTTCACCAACACGAGTTTTTGTATTTATTTAAGGAGAAAAAAAATAAAAAAGAGTCGCTGTCTTTCTTGATCCTTAAAATGCAATAAACTACCTAGTCCTTGTGTCGGCAGAGACAAAGCCTCCACGCTTCATCACTAATTGACGGTCCTTTTTTGGAGTTTTTTTGAGAATATAGATGTGGATGTTTTTTAAATATATTTTTTATATTAAAATATATATTAATATTATTTTTTATTTTTTAAAAAAATATTTTTAATATTAATATATTAAAATAATTTAAAAACATATTAACTTAAAATAAATAAATAAAATTTAAATATTAAACCCTCAAAGGTCCATATTTCAGCTAGGTTGGGTTTTCAAAAACATTATTTAAAAGTTGATTTGATTAAAAATATAGATTGATGAATAAACCAGTTAAAACTTTAATTTTTTATTTTTAAAAAATAATTATATTTTAACTTTAAAAAATTAAAATAATAATTTTTTAATTGACTTAGATTAATCCAATTAATCCGTAAATTGTATTCTAGGTTGGTTTATGGGACTGACCAAGATTCAACACTATGATTATTACATAAGTAAATAAGTTTGCCTTTATTGTGATGTCTGAAATTTTTTTAATTTTTTTTTAAAATTATATTAAAATAATTTTTTTGTATTCGACATCGACACATTAAAAATTATATTAAAATTATTGAAAAATACTATAAAAAAAAATAAATTTAATATATTTGTTAAGCAAATACATTTTTAAAATATATTCATACACAATTGAAAACATAGTATTAGATATGCGTTAAGAAATGATTTAAACCTTGTATGGTTTCCCGAACAAGAATGACCTTTGAATTGGGTTTGGGCTAGTGATACGAGGCCCAACACCCTAAACAAAAGCCTAACCCATCCATTCACTTGACAAGTTTAGTCAACCAAAACATGAGCTCTTGTTGGTAACTGGAAGTCATTTTCTCCAAATAAAAAACAAATAATATTTCTTTGCTCAAAAATAATTTTATTTTGATAAGTAATTTTTATAAAAAATAAATTATTTTATAATATTTAATAGAATTATAAAAAATAAATTAATAAATATTTTCTAATATTTAATTATATCATTCAATAAATATTTTTTAATATTTAATTATATCATAAAAAATAACTGAAAAATAACCTATTAATATTTTATATTTTTTAAAATTTTATTAAAAAAATAAAGATTAATTTTTATAGATAAAAAAGTTAGAGAAGAATGAAATTGAATAAAATTTTTATAAATTATTTAAAATAAAATAAATAATAATCAAAATAATAAATATAAAATCTAGTAGATAAAAAATTAAAAAGATAATAAAATTAAAAAAATATAATTTTATAAATAATTTCAAATAAAATAAATAGTAATAAAAAATGAGATCAAATTTAATAAATAAAAAAATTTAATTAAAAAGATAAGAATTAAAAAGATAAGAATTTTTTTATTGATATAAAAATTAAATTTAAAAAAAAATAATTAAAAATAAAAAATTAAATTTTAAATAATCAATAAATAATAATAAATTTCTGATTTTTTCATAATTTTTAAATTTACAAAAAATAATTTTTATTCAAAACAATTTTTTTTAAAAAAACCAATTTAATTTTTTCTTAACGAGAAGATATCTTTTATGGATTAAGTTTTTTAATATTAAATAAACATAGAAAAACTTTTAAAGTGGAAACAGACTTCTCAATGAACTTTCCATATCTCATTAAAATCTATCTTCACTCTCCCTTTCACCCACTCTGCATTTTGATCTCACCACGTGTCCCTTACGCTTAGTCAACTGGGGCGTGCATCACACTCCCTCCCTTTGCGTAAACGTTTCGTGTGCCGTCGAATTTGATTCTCGTCGGTAGTCACGCATTTTATTTTAAATACTGAAAAACAAAAATCTGGGTTTGTAGGGTTTAACCGAAACAGGACCTGGGTCTGTCTTAGATTTTTAAATGGTGAAGAAAAACGAGAGCTTTAAGCCCAAACAAGAAAGCAAGGAGAGAAAGAGATGGAGTTCATGGGGGTTGATCGGGGCATTAGTGGCAGTTGCTCTGGCAGTAGCTGTAGCTGTTACTGTTTCTCCAATGTCCGCATCAAAGATTGGCTCTTTGATTAACAGCAATAACAAGTCATGTCAATGCCCTTCTTCTCAGGTACAATTCATTCTTTCTAGTTTTGGATGTTAATTGTTTGTGATTTGGCAATCATTTGTTTTTTTTTTTTTTTTTGGTTTTGAGCGCAGGATTCAGGGAAATATAAGGGAGTGATTGAGGGTTGTTGTTGTGATTATGAGAGTGTAGATAGTGTAAATGGAGAGGTGTTGCATCCTTTGCTTCAAGAGCTTGTTAAAACACCCTTTTTTCGGTATTTTAAGGTAAGGATTTTCTGTTTTTGTGTTATTTTGGGGTCATGTACTTTTAGTTTTATTGTGATAGTGAGTGTTTCTTGGTTAAATATTTTTGCACATGGTAAAGAAATGATGAAGATTATGGCTTTTTCTGCAATTTCAACCAGACCTGAGCAAATGATTCTTAGTTGTGGTGGTCAAGTATCAATGCAATAGGAAAATTAGTCTGTTTGGATGCTGGTGTTAGCCTGACATTCGTTTTGGGAGAACCTTTTTTGCTCTAAATTTTTCTGTAGTGGAAACAATAGGTTCATGTAAAGGCTTACAAAATGGACTTCATGTGGCACTTGTTCATTGAATTGGCTCCTTTTATGTGCTGAAGTGGCTGTTTCTAAATTATTTTGTTTCAATGTCACTTCTTGGGAACCATTTCAATATCAGGGAAGACATGGGTTAAGAGTGATTATCGTATTTGTGTCCAGAATAAATATTCAACAAAACATAAACATCAGTTTGTTCAATTTCCCATTGTGCTGTAAATCTGAGCAACTGTAATAGTTGACTACTGTGATTCTTTTATTTTCCTTTTTGACATGAGATGCATTTTCCTTATGGGAGGTTAAATTGTGGTGCGACTGCCCCTTCTGGCCCGATGATGGTATGTGCCGCTTGCGTGATTGCAGTGTTTGTGAATGCCCAGAAAATGAGTTCCCAGAACCTCTTAAGAAGCCATTCCTTCATGGTCTTCCAGCAGATGATGTGGCATGTCAAGAGGGAAGGCCACAGGCTGCTGTTGATCGCACATTAGACAGTGGAGCTTTTAAAGGATGGATAGAGACAGATAATCCATGGACAAATGATGACGAGACTGATAATGGTACCTGCTGACTTTTTGGTGAATGCAGACTGCATAATTTTCTTGGTTTTGAATCTTGAAGATCATGTAGTATCCAGCTTTCTACTGTATGGAAGGAGATATAGTATTTACAAATTGGAAAGTACATGATAACTTAGGCATCACTTTTGATTAATAAGACCATGAATACAATTAGCTTCGATTTAGTGATAACCTGGTGAGACTGCAACTGATTATTGAACTATCATGTTTCCCAATAGAAATTATAGAACCCTGAATTTTAGTATCACCTCAAACTGCTGTTACAAGTATTATCTTACCTTTAGTGAGGGGGTTATTTCTTAAAAGAACATTGCAGAGGCTTACTATTGAAGTATCTTGTAGATGGGATGACATATGTGAATCTCTTATTGAATCCGGAACGCTACACTGGTTATGTTGGTCCATCAGCTAGAAGAATATGGGATGCTGTTTACTCAGAGAATTGCCCAAAATGTAAGCTGATTTTTTAATAAAATGTCTTTTAAATTAGCAGAGCAGGCAATTGAATTTTGCTGACTGAGATAATTGGTTAATCTGTTGCATTTACTTGCATAGTTGAAATTGAATTTTGTTCCCTTTTGAGTTCTAAATCTTGGTTGAAGATATTTTATTGAACTAGTCAATCATGTAGAACTCAAACTGGTCTTTAATGAAACTCTTGCTTGAGGTGAAAGGAAAAAAAAAAAGGATTATATTCATCACTTTTTCTTAGATATTTTATTTTCTGCTGTTTCTCTCGAATTTGAAAGTCACCATGTTTTTCCTGTGATATGTGGTGAATCTCCATGAATGTCCATGTTTCTTCAAAGCTTCTAATTCTTAATTTTGATTTCTTTTCATTGCCATAATCCATTTAACTTCATGCAGATCCATCAGGAGAGATGTGCCAGGAGAAAAAAGTATTATACAAATTAATATCTGGCATCCACTCTTCCATTTCAATCCATATAGCTGCTGACTATCTTCTTGATGAGAGCACCAATAAGGTTTTCTTTCTGCCTTGTGCTATCAACACTGCTGTAATTCCTGTTTTGAATGTTCTCAACATAATAACTTACAAAATTTTAGGCATTGGCCACACTGCATCTCTCTTTTATACTATATTTCTTTTTGGTTCTTGAAGGTCCGTCTTGATAGAACCTTGTACATTATACAGTCATGTAGAGTTACCTAAATTGGATCATTTCCTGAAGTTTTATTCTGTCTATGTAATTTAGAATAACTAGATGAGTAATGCAGGGAAATTTTTAACAAAAATGAAATGAACTCAATGAAGACCAACCCAAATGTAATTAATTTTATTGGACACTGATGTTGTTTATGTACATTTTCAGTGGGGTCAGAACCCGGAATTGATGTATGATCGTGTTCTCAGATATCCTGATCGTGTCAGAAACTTGTACTTCACATTCCTCTTTGTTTTGCGCGCAGTGACTAAAGTGAGTACTGTAATACGTGTCTGGTAGATAATTTCAGACATTGATATTGGAGTTTGTTGGTGCTATTTTATTCAAAATTTGTTATAGGCAGCAGATTACCTGGAGCAGGCTGAGTATGACACTGGTAACCATACAGAGGACCTAAAGACAGAGTCTTTAGTGAGGCAGTTATTTCACAACCCCAAACTCCAAGCAGCTTGCCCTCTTCCATTTGATGAAGCTAAGTTATGGCAAGGTCAAAGTGGACCTGAACTGAAGCAGCAAATTCAAAAGCAATTCAGAAATATTAGGTCCTCTTTTTAAGTTTTGTCTTGAATGGAAGGCTCCTCTTATAAAGAGAGATTGATTTTCTTCATGCGTTTTCTTTAGGTCCTGATATTCAATTCTAGCAATTTTAAAGGACAGTAAAATGTGATTCTGAAAGACAATTTTTTCTCCTAAATTTTTTGAATTTCTTAACTAGCTAATTGATCATACCACTTTTTTTTAAATTATTTTGTATGCTTTATTAATATATCATATAAACATATTGCAGTGCATTGATGGACTGTGTTGGCTGTGAGAAGTGTAGACTCTGGGGAAAACTTCAGGTTCTTGGCCTTGGTACTGCATTGAAGATCCTCTTTTCTGTTGATGGTCAAAATCAGCTAAGCGAATCTGTGAGTTTTTGAATGTTCTGGATTTCATATGTTTTGCATATCATTAAAATCTCCAAAAGGACTGGTCACTGAATGGAATTGGTAAATCCAAATGTTAGCTCTGTTTAATATATGCTTGAACTGCTGTCATTGCAGCTCCAACTACAACGAAATGAAGTAATTGCTCTGGTAAATTTGCTCAGTCGACTCTCAGAATCTATCAAATACGTTTGTGAACAGGGACCTTCAATTGAGAAGACCATGGAGAGACATATATCAGATCCTTCTGAAACCAAGTATGCTAGTACATGACAGAGAGCAGGGGAGTCTCTGTCCCGGCTTTGGTAACTAATTGTTTATCCTACTAGATTGTTTAAGATTCATGGTACCAATGAGTGAAGCTGGTAAAACACATGCTGAAATGATGTTTGTAGGTTGGGGAAATCATAAGCATAGCAAATCATTGCTAGACACTGCTGTAAAAATTTTGAAGGCTGCTTTACAGTTATACATACCAGTATCGCTTAAGAGCAAAAGGTCAGGGGTTCTGCAGAAACACAGTTTTCCCGAGAACACAAGTCCACGCAAATGTTGGTATAAAATAGTCTGGAGTAGGCATGGTTTGAACACTTAAAATGTGGTACTCATTACTCAACATTTGCCTGATTGGGCCTGTGGTTGGTGGTTATATTCATGCTTCCCCCTTTTAAACAAAGAAAACAAGTATACGACACGTATTGATGCAAGTTTTGTTTCTCACTCCATGTGATTCATGTTTTTCGTCTTCGTTAAGTTGTCTTGTATCCTATACCAATTACTGTCTGGTTAAAAAAATCGTGGTATAATCATCTCTGTAATTATTTCCCTCTTCTATTTATCTGGACCTCACAATAATTGTTAGTATAACTTGTTTAACTAAAAGAGACATCGTAAGACACGATTTCGTTGAGATAACTGCACAAACCATTCAACGGATAATCTCATGGTGGTGTAGAACAGCATATCCCTAGTTCAAGTTGTTTTGATAGAGTGAGTGAATTCTACCAATTCTTCTGGTTCATAAACATGCTGCAGTGTGCTCCTCTAATTTCTGTTTGGCATGAAGAGATTGCAAGCATCCCCCCTTGCATCGGTGATTCTTCCACAAGAAAACGCCGTTTCATGTTTCCACCAGGCTCTGATACAGATGCGAACGCATCTGCCAAGGCTTCGCAAATGTGACGATTATGCAATTACAAGATTCAAACAGATGATTAGCATAATAAAAAAATACACACCATAGTCCTTTCTCACCCTTCTATTATACAAGAAGGAAGGAAGCAGATGTAATGTCAGATATCAGTGAGAAATGTATCAATTAGATTGGAGTTCTTGCCACTGTTCCACTATTCCACCTCCTTTCCTTTTCTCCTAGCATCTGCTTCTGCTGAGTTTCCCTCATTCCTGTTCTTCTACCATTTCCTAGCAATACCCTATGTGCGGTCCTGCCTCGACTTCCAATAGAGACTCTAACCTTCTCCATCCCGACATTTATACCACCTCTTCTCATATGTTGCTGCAGTGGGGACTTCATGTTAACTTTCTTTTGAAGGCTTCGTTTCAACATGGTGCTTATCCGCTTGGAGCCATATCTGATTTCTTTAGGGCTGTCGCATTGTGTCTGCTCAGGCAAACAATTCGTCTCAGACCCTTCCGAATCTTCTTTCATATCCACTTGACATAATGGAAATGAACTTGGTATACTCGGTACACTTGGGAGTGGAATCATTGAGTTCCGCCTTGGAGCTGGGGCTGCTAGGACGCGTCTTGCCGTTGTACAAATTGAGGCCCTGCCAGTCCTCTTCAGAAATCGTGGTTGATCAGCCATGGCAGGGTTGTTTTCTTTTTCAGTAGAGTCAGTCAACTTGACAACCCCCTCTGTGGAGGGAAGGGGGATTGTGGATTTGTAACTGGTGTTCCCCATTGGTGGCAGAGTCAGATTTGTCTGTTCTTTGTTCAACGCACCATTCACAGGTTCATCAAAATTCTTGTTACTCCCTAATATTCTATTTGAAAGCGGTGGCCTAGGCGGTGCAATAATTGGCTCATCTTGCTGCTGTTTCGTTTGCTGTTGCTGCTGTTGCTCGGCAATCTTTGTGTCCACATGCTGGCGTGCCAGCTTCCTTTCAACTAGGAGCTGTGCCTCAAGCTCCTTCACCTGCAAAATCAAAGAAAGAAAAGGGAAACTAAAGATCCATTTTCCAGCATAATGAAAAATGAAAAAATTGGTGAGCTGATTTACAAGTGAAGTTGTAATGGTTTCTGACAACCTATATACTACCTTATCTTGCAAGATCTTATATTTAAAATCCTTTTCTTTTGTCTTCAAGTCCAGTCCATTGATTGTATCCTCCAACTTCTTTATTTGCACATCTTTACTTTTCAAATCTTGCTTTGATTTCTCAGCCTTAACAGACAGGAGAGCCCATTTCCATGGACATACAGGAACAGTCAGACAGACATAATAGAAAGGTGATAACCATAGATTAAGGCTAAATAAAGAACAGGGCATTTAAAGTATAAGTTATCACTATACCATCTGCTTGTATCTCAGAAGTTCAGCATTGTCCAACTGTCTCTTTGCAGGCCCCAACTCTATCCCTCTAACTCTGCTTGCAAAATTGAGCGAGCATAGAGTCTCACCTAGGTCATTCTCATTGGGGCTGATCTGTAGAAACATGAGTGTCTTTGAATCTCCTCCTAAAAAACATGGATCCAGATATTAGTTTTACTCATTTTATACCTGCATAACTCATGTAAATCAACCCAAATTTATATTTACTGCATAGTTCAGCTAGAAAAGTACCCAGGGAGTCTTGAAGAAGGTGCGTGAGCTTGGAATTTCTGGACAGCAAGCAAACATGTTATTAACATTTACACTGAAGGTATGCTTATTGGGTTGTTAGTTTGCACTTAGAAAAATAACAAATCAAAGACTGGTTAAAATTTTTTATAACCTGAATGGGATGTGAGGGCTTTTAGTTGCGAGAGCAGATATGACATCACCAAGTGCAGATAATGATTTATTAATATTTTGAGTTTCCTTCAACCGCTCTCCTTGCACTTCTGTCTTCGCTATCCTCTCACTTCCTGCTAGGTCAACCAACCATAACTTGCTCTTTGTGCATTCCCCGTTCAATAAATTCTCTCCCTTCACCATAACACAGTGTATGCTGGATCAAGAACAATCCATTCGTTAGCCTTTACTCCCGTTACAAACACATTATGCAATTATTGAGTATAGATAAAAACTCAAATGGAGCATAGAGACACGGACCAGTGAGATCGGCTGCTGTGCTCATTAGCATTGGTAGAGCCAACTGCCCTTGCATTACTACCAGTTCTTAGAACTTGCCAAACCTCACTCATGTTGTGTACCTTTGCCTCAACCAGCCCAGGAACATGATGTAGTCCATCACCAGCTTGTCTTATTTCTAGCCTGCATTTCATATAATAATGAACATATATAGTAATAAGTTGAAGAAGCCAAGACTCCAATGCTTCGGTTAAACTGACCCAAAGATCATAAAAGTGAGGATAGAGGACAAATAGTAGATTGGTTAAAAACAGGAATACTGCTCTATTTCTTACTGCTGATGAGATATATCACAAATAATCTCATATTGGGATCTTAAAACGAGTGAAAGGAAATCTCAGGCTAATAATGAAAAAAAAAAGTGTATAGAAGTTTATCATAAAAAAACAAAGAACTGATTGTGAACATTTCATATTTTGTATTCCATTGATTCATGTTCTGGGAGCATATAGAAGTTAAGATGGAATATCATTCGAGATTTCAACATTGAAAAGGATTGAGTGTGTTTAAGTCATGCTGAATAGACTGCCAATCAAGCCCACAACAGGTTTTGCAAGTAAATAGCAACAAGGAACACGTGGATTTTACCCTTTATACAATTTTGATATTCTCAACTGTGTAAGATTCATTATCAGAATATAATGGTGATCGTGAAAAGAACATTCACTAAGTATAAAGATCGTAGAAAACATAAGATGAAAATGGAGAGAAAATACAAGGAATTCATACTACCTCTTCGCAGCCACTCCTGGCTGAGAGTCTGACACCAGCAAATCTTGTATTTGCTCATTATAAACTTCAAGAACGCTTACAGATACATCATATCGAAATAGCTTCTCTCTCTCCTTAATCATATGAAAAACTTGCTCAAGAGTCCTAAAATTTACTCCACGATCTTCTTCTGTACCCTCCATTGTAAAAGTTTTTCCAGTCCCCGTCTGTCCATATGCAAAAATACAGACGTTGTACCCATCCAAGACCGAGCTTGCAAATGGAGCAGTGTCTTCAAAAACATCAGCTGAGAAAACAAGCAAAAGCAATGGTTTATTATTGAAAGGAACAGAGTGGATAACTACAAGATCCAAAATGCACTTCACACAAGAGGTGATTACCTTGGTTTGCTTGGGGGCCAAAAACAGCATCAAACTTGAAGGTCTTTTTTGGAAGTCCATTTGACATAACAGTTAGCTCACCATCTTTAGCAGATTCAAAATCAATAGTCATTAAAGCTCCGGCTGCAACTTCTTCGGATTTTAGAGGCCGACACCGGCAAAACACCCTAATGTTTCCTGCAAGAAAGATTCAGAATTCAGTATACCATCTTTAAATTCCTAACATATAGAACTCCAGATATCTAAGCAAAAATAAATTTACCTTTCAACTCTAGAACCTTATTGTACAGTTCCTTTCTCTCTTTGGCTCCTTCAACAAATTTAATCTTTAGATCCTCATGCAAATCTACTTGCTGTTTCACTGTCAGAACAAAATAAGTGAATAAAAAGTGCAGAAGAAAGATAGCTGTGTTGGTCATATAAACAGTACATTGACCTACTTTTGAACAGAATAGTAGACCTTATATCGTCCATATCTACAAGGCAATTCTTGTATGCCAGTGCCTCCTCTGATAGCTTGATGTGCTCCATTTTCATAATCTGTTAAATGAAACCTTTTTAAAATAATGCAACATAGTACCAGATATTCCATGAGACAGATGTCAAAAACTCATAAAAGTACCTTCAGTTTTCTTGTCAAGTCTCTCAATGATGTGAACCACCTACTCTTCTCTTTCACTTGTCCCTCAATGGCAAAGGCTGCATACAAACAACCATCAGCACAATCAACATTTGTGGACAGTCAATGTGATTACTACAGACAACATTAGATTTCCATACCCAAGGACCCAACATGCATCGACTTGCGCATGAGCTCATTTTGGAGCTCCTGTAATGACTTCAGAGCATCTTGGCATTCCCTGCTCTTAAGTCGGTTTTCCCTCTTAAGTTCATCCATTGCCCTCCTCATCTCTGTTAATTCCCTTCTCTGAAACTCGTGATCTCTCAGTAGCTTCTGATAATCCCCTTCCACCTCAAGGTGACCTAATTCCTGCAGTTTAACCATCATTTTAGAGGCAATAATCTAATGTTTCTCACAAACTAAATTAGAATCTAAAAGGATTAAGAGGTCATACTTTGGGTGAATTGCACTCCGCTACTTGAGACATTCCTATATGTTTCAGTAATCTAGCTTCTCCAGTATCTGAAATAAGAAGTTTTAGAAAGCTTAACTAAATTTCTATCTTGAAACATGAACCAAAAACGATAGTTCAGAAACCAAAAGAAGATAGAAAACTGAACTTACTAGAAGAAAAATCTTTTGTAACAGAAATGCCACATACAATCGGTTTTCCCATCACTCCTTCAAATCTAATCAATAAGTCCTCATCACCCTCTACGAAAGCTTTCAGGCCAGATACAACCAGAGGTTTATTTGCGCCTACTTGTGCATATATGTCGAGGCATGACATAACCTACAAAAACAATCAATCATACAATAAGATGATGGCATTAGCAACCTCCATTGAAACTACTATTTGTTTTGGTTTCATGAATTCTCACCTTCTTCTCTTGTACAAAAACATCAAATACTCTTAGCCCAGGAGGGCCATCAGTGAATACAATTTCTGCAAGGTGCAAACTCACATCATAATTCCCAGGCTCCAGCGCCCGAAAACAATACGAGAAGTTACCATACCGTGCCGTTTGGTAAAGAGAAAGACCCCCATCCTGTCCATCCCCAATCGTAGCATCAGTCCTTACTGTATCACCACCCAGAAAACAATCATCCCCTAAAAACTCTACACCCCCAAAAACCACAGCCCTGTCAGTGCATCCTGCATTAATGCACACACCAGGAACAAAATCTTTCACCAATTTCTCTTCTTTTTCTTGCTGTGGAAGGAGCTCGAACGAAGATTCAGGAGACAACTCTTTGTTGAATGTTTGAAACACAGAAGAAAACTTTACACATGGACTCTTAATAGAGTCTTTCATATCAGACCCATCAATACCATTCTCCAAAGAAAGCTCAATTGAGCACTTGTTGTCATCCAATAATTCAGGAGAATCTCCATAAGCAGTTCTGGATATATCAGGTGAACCAGCACAAATGACCAGATCAGGAGATGTTAATGAAAACCCTAACATGGACCTACCTGAAAAAATAACACAAAATTCAATCAAATTCTTAAATCTTGATAACCCCAATAAAAAGTTCGATCTTGAAATCCAGTTCTTGATCAAAATTGTCAAAAGAAGAGATTTTTTTACCATCAATCGCCTCATTGTCAACTCGGTCTATCAGTTTTTTCATAGTAATTGATTCTACGCTTTGGCTTTCTTGCCAACACATATCTACAACAAGAAAGTGAAAAAAGAAGAAGAAGTTAATCATTCCTTTCAGAGATAACAGAGTGTTCCCAACAAAATTTAAATCAACAAAATTAACGGGTTTGCTTTAAATTTAGGGAAAAAAGACCACGCATCACCTTCATTTGAATCTGAATCTACCATGGCCAAAGTTTGAGACTTCGAAGAAATGAGTCCAGTCTCTAAACAAGAAAAAAGAGAGAAACAAAAGTTTAAAAACCCAAAAAATATCTACAAAACCAAGAAAGAAAAATTGGGTACTAGAGAAGGTGAAGTGATCTTACTTGAAGAGCAAGAGAGAGGGCTGGTATTATGTTGTTGTTGGTGGTGTACATCAGTCAGGAGAAGGGGGTCATGCCAATGAGGAGGTTGCTCATTAGTACTATTACTATCTTCCATGGAAACTGAATTGAATTCTTTAAAAGGGTTCAAAAGAAAAAGGGCACAGTTTTGAATGTGCAATCAATTGATGAGCTTTGAATTAGAATGATAGAGAAAAAAGGCAAGTGCTTTACAATCCTTTTGTTCTAGAGAGAGAGAGAGGAGAAAAGGGAAAGGGAGAGTTGTTTGGGTTGTAAATATTAACGTTGATTTGGCAATTCAAAGGTAAGAAAACATAGGATTCATTGTTTGATGGATGATTTGCCTTGGCTCAGATAGAGTTATGAAGAAAGGTGACCGTTGCTCCTTCCTTTTTTTGAAT
Organism: Populus euphratica; assembly: GCF_000495115.2. NCBI lineage: Eukaryota > Viridiplantae > Streptophyta > Magnoliopsida > Malpighiales > Salicaceae > Populus > Populus euphratica. The sequence continues at coordinate 435,825 of NW_011499885.1, read as the reverse complement.
TTTGAAACATAGGAGCCGGGCTCACTGCGTGCTTGCTTGGGCCATGAAATCTTCTAAAGCGTGTATAATGCATACTTAAATTAAATATTTAATTACAATTTAGTTACTATATTTCAAACGATTTTGTAAATTAGTCCTTCTACTTTCATTCCCTTCATCCTGGTTGACAACCGTGATTTATCTTGAAATTACAAAAAAATAACTTTGCAATGCGTTTTTAATTTTATCTGCTGTAGGTGAGCTGGAGAACATTGATTAGAGATGGATTAAGAAAAAAACAATAAAATTGTAATAAAAATCCAATAGGACTAGATACAAACAAATATGAAAATATAAGGACTTAATTATATCCACAAAAGGATCAAATGTATCAATTAATTAACAAAAAAAAAAAGAGGTCTTGAATATAAAATATAGAGAAATTATATGTCACATGCTAAATTCTAATAATTTTTATTTTTGTTCAAAAATTTATTTTTATTTATTTTTGGATCCATAACTTTTTTTTAAAAAAAAATTATCAATTAAGCTACTTTTCCATGAAAAAACTCATCGTTTTTTGTATCAATAAATTTTATTTAACGAGAAAAGTTTAATGATGATGGTTTTTTTTAATATTTCTACATAAAGGAGATTAAACTTGGTTTAGAGAATTTTTATTTAGTTAATTTTTATTTTTTGGTTGATTTTGGAGTTATTAGATGATTTGATGAGATATTTATGGTATTTTTAGATAAAAATTTATTAAAATTTTTTAACCCAAAACACCTTTTTCCTTCTTTTTTTTCCCCATCAATATGGCAGCCTGAATCAGGATTACTACTCAGTAGATGATGCCCCGTAACATATTGTTGTTATTTAATAAAAACAAAATAAGAGGCAGATTATATATTGTCCACCCCTTAACAAAAAAAAAAAAATAATGGCTCAAGCGTCTAGCTCTACCTTGGCCCAAGTGCTTGCACTATTTTATAAAGGGTCTAGTCATTGAGGGCTAATAAGACTCATAAGTCTGAGTTCTTTTTTCTTTGGCCCTTTGCCCTTTTTTTTAATTATTTTTTGTCATCATTTTATTTTTTGGTTTTTTTAATTTTATTATTGAATGATTTATATTTTATTTTTTTAATTTAATTTTATCTTTCAGTATTATTAATTATAATTTAATTTTTATATTTTTTATCATATAATAAAAATAAAAATAATTCAATTTAATATATTCCATAACCATATCACAAGTTTTGTTAATTAACTAGGATTAACTAGATTTATTTTCTTTTTAGTTTTTTTGGAGCTAACAAGTTAATAAGATTATATTAAAATAATTTTTATATGATTTAATTTAAAATTTGGACTAAACAAAAAATTAAATGAAGAATTTTTAAATTTAACATGTTATACCAAGTTTAATAACAACACCAAATTTTTTTTTATAATTTATTATAGTCTATATATTATTTTCTCACATTCAAAGGTTTTTTTGGTTCCAAGTTGCAATATAAGTTGCAATATAGCATGAAATATAACCTTAAAACACTTAAAAAAAACTGGCTTCCCAATCTGCTTCACTATTAAAATTGTGAATTGTCTTTCAAATATGATGCAGCAAGATTTACCATTCTCATAAAACGTAGCATAAGATTCATACAATCTTTCCTAACCCAACATTATTTTCTTTAGTTTTTGGACCCTTAAACCAAAAATTAACAAAAATTGTATGTTAAATACTCAATAACTTAATGAATATCAGTACCTTTTCTTTTCTTCTAAAATTTTAGCAGCACATGTAATTACAGAATTTAAAGAGTCTGGTGCCCCCTCTATATACAACATGGCTTCTAGGGTAACTCTGAAAATTAGAATTTCTGAAAAAAAAGGTGATTATAATTACAAAGTTTGGCCTTCCTCTACTTCTGTTTGCTGTAACTTTGAGTAGCTAAATTTTAAGAGACAATGTAGGAGGTCGTGCATGCCTAATTCTGAGCGCCTTCAAAAAAAATTTAATTTCTTTCAGAAATGTTACATTGTCTTGGCACAATGAATCTTGAGGAACTTGTATGATTGCTCCTTTACAGAAAGTAACTGAGATCCGGTATGTGTTACTATATATACAACAAAATAGCATACAACACTGGACAAAATCACCTCAAGCTCCGATCCTGCACGCCCTGCGGTTGACATGAATTGGATGTGTTGGGCAGCTCATCTGTATTCCACGAACTGAGCAAATGTTAAGAGCACTACTTCGATAGTGCTGCCTTTATTGTCCTGTAATGCTTTGGTTTCCATTAGGAGAACCGAATATATTCAGCTATAGAGCCGCATGCTGAGCTACATGTTGATTCCTGCCTCTTCCAGTGCAGCTGCCATGGAGGCTGAGGCCTCTTCGAGGGTTCGCTTCTTCTCTACCGTGTTGAAGGCCTCTATAGCATCACCTTCCTCCCAATCATCATAATCTTCCGCCCCAATACCACATTCTAGTCCGGCATTTACCTGTCAGGAAAAGATCAAATTTGTGGAGCTAAGATTGATGCTAATGAAAAACATGGAGGTGTCTGAAAAGATCTTCAAGCCTAATGAATCGGAGAATTGCAAGTTAATAGATGTTATGGATTGATAGTTGATAAAGAAAAGCATATTGGAATAAGACCAGGTATATACGAGGCATCAAGTTAGAGGACAGCATGTTACAGCCACTAGGGAAGCCATTTTGCAATCTTAAACAGCATAAGAAAATTCACCAATAAAAATAAAAGGCAGAGTACTTCAATAAATAACATAAATACGGAGGTAGAGAAGAGGCTACATTTCTCATAATTAGATTCCACAAATTGACCCAAGAAAGCAAAGCATAAAAGTTAAAGGAATTGATCTCAACAAATAGTCAAATACATAAAAATTGGATGATTCAGTCATCTCATTCAAACACAATAATTGCAGCAACTTTAAATTCCCATTACTTCACAAAAGCAAAGCATAAAAGTTAAAGAATTGATCTCAACAAATAGTCAAATACAATAAAAATTGGATGATTCAGTCATCTCATTCAAACACAATAATTGCAGCAACTTTAAATTCCCATTACTTCACAAAAAAAAGTCTCCCATATTGCAATCGTGCTAATTCATGAATAATGCAAGCACATCCCCTTAAAGAGACCGAATTGCGAAATCACATTATGCATATCATTCAACCTTTAACATCATCCTCACAGAATAGCAGAGTTATTAAGGACATCAAGTCAATGGATAAAACATGCCTCTATAAAATATCATTAGAAATTCCAAAGGAAAGGAAAAGCAAAGCAGTTATAGATATTTGATGGACAACTCACTAAAAGCTCTGTACAAACCAAGTCTGTAAGCTAGTAATGAATAAATACACTTCATGAGATGTAACCATGCTGCACAATGCTCAACAGAAATGCAGGTCTCTGGAGGGTGTGATAGAGCACCAGTATCAACTAAATTTACAAGCTTGCTGATACTGTAATACTGGAAGGAGACCATATAACACACTATAACAAAGCAAAGTTACTGGCATAAAAATCTTACCTCCTTCACTATTTCCTTAACACGTTTCAGTGAATCAAGGACACCAACATGGACTGTTTTTCTATTTCGGACAATCCTAATTCCACAGCCTTTTACTATTTTGCCTTCTGTTACCATGCATCCAGCAACACGACCACTGCCGCTGCTAAATACTGCCCGGACTTCTGCTGAGCCAATTATCTCTTGTTCCTATCAATACGCAAGTAGCAAAACAGTAAATATGCTGCAATAGATATTTCACAACATTAAAGCAAAGGCAGCACATTCTCACAAGTAAAAAATATTCCTGACTCAAATGAACATGTATTCCATGATAAGTGTTTTTGAAGGCAGTCCTTTAAAAAAGAGGAATGGAGAATAAGCACAAGCATTGTCCTAACCTGGAACCAATGAACTAAACAATTGATAGTAATGCTACGAGTATGAAACAACAGCATGCCTGTACTATGATATGATGAACAAGCATATACCATGATGCAGAACTCCTATATAACATCTTGGAAGTTCTTTTTAGAGTTTGTTTCCACAATTTATATATATATATATATATATTGCATTCATATCAAAATCAAAGAATATCCAACACATTAAAAATGTAATGCAAAGAGACAGAAAATTAACAATTCCCAGCAAGGTAAGGACATGTAGCTCAACAGAAAAAAAACATTAAAAAAACCAAATCCAATCTGCCTTTTATTCAACCCCCAAACCCCCCATAAAAGTGATGGGACCAAAATAAACAAATAGACACACACACACACACACAAAAAAAAAAGAAGCCACAGATGGAATTTTTTTTTGCCATGCATATATTCCCAATCATGCACAATGTAATGCAGGATATACATGGAGTATAAATAGCATCAGCAAGCTAAGTTTGATAGAAAGAAACAAGTGATGCATTAGAATTAACCTCCACAGGCTCCAGAAGTCCTTCCATTGCATTTCGCACATCATCAATGAGTTCGTAGATAACTCTATATAGCCGAATCTCAACACCTTGTCTTTCTGCGTAGCTTTTGACAGAACCTGGAGCTTTGACATTAAATCCTAAAATTATAGCTTCTCTAGCAACAGCAAGATCAACATCGCTGTTGCTTACATCTCCTGTAGCTTGCAAGAGGAACTTCAAAGTGACATTATCTCGAGGGAGCACTTGTAAAGCTTGCCTGATAGCTTCAATAGATCCCTATTTATAATAAAGAGAAACTAATTTTACTTGCACTTAAAGTATGAAGTTTAAACCATATTATGATCAAATGCCATGAATTTTGTCAAAAAACCTCAGAGCAACAGAACAATATTTTGATGAAGGCATGAATGTGTATGCATGCACAGCTGTGCCTAGCCATCCCCGTGAAGCAATCAAGCAAAAAAATGCATTGCTATTATTGAGAAATTTTGATTTTGCCTATAGCAAGATTCAGCAGCATTTCCTAGCATGAGTAAATGATTTTCACTGCACATTTTTAAACACCCAATTTTCTCATACACCAATTTTCCATAGAAATTGGTGGTTGGTGATCGATACATAACTTCAAAGCCCAATTACAAGTAATCATCATAGATTTCGAGGGCATTTGGTACAGCTATAAACTTATTTTTACCTTTAAATTCTGGAATTAAAAATAAAAAGTTTATCTATAAGTAACTCATAAAAATTGATCCAAATTCTGCCTCAAACAGAAGTCAGTAAACCTTTACTTTCACTCAAAACATATTAAATCAGAGGGACATGAAGAGAGAGTTGAAGCATTTTTTTTTTTAATAGAATCAGAGACATACATTTGTTCAACTTAAAAGAATTTTACCAAAGTAACTTGTGGAAAGCACCTTTTTAGTTATAAAACAAAGTCATATAGTCAAACCAAATGGCTTGTTGGAGCATCTTTCACATTCTTTATTATAAGATAGATTCAAATTTGTTTTTGTGCATCCATATTACCACCTATTAAATGATCTATTCATGAAATGGATCTAGAGAATTAATACCTAGATTTGAAATGCATCACATGAGTGAAAGCAAGTAAAATAAAAAAGTCAATATCACAAATTTGCCAACACAACTTGATTTCAACAGAAGACGCAATAGTGAAAAAGAAAACGTCATGAGAATTGCTTTTATATGGATATGGTAAAACGCGAAGCAAATGCACATACCTGAAGATCGACTTTCATTATTATATTCAGCTGGTGCAAGTCTAATCCAGAGAGCTTTCCTGCTGAGACAGCCGAAGCTAAGGAAGAAAGGGTCACCTTCCCATCTCCAGCCTTGGCCGATATGCGTTCATTCCATAATGATTCTGCACGTTTCTCTGCCTTTTCACGAGCAATATCAAGGGAGGCAACAACCTCAAACTCATCACCAGCAATTGGTACATTACTCAAACCAATAACCTGTAAAGAACAGTGTAACGTATTTGCAAGATTATTTTCAAATGAAGACTTGTATGAATTAGTCATGTGAGAAAGAATCACACAAATAGATAGGGATCCATGAACCATAAAACATAATATAAAAAGAAAAAAATGGGGATTAGTTTATTGTTGTAATCACCTGAGCAAACCATGTACAAGTACTTTTTCAAATGGGAATTGAGCTGGATCCCCAGAATTCTAACTGTTTCAATAATACCAACATACAGGGGGTTTCTGTATTTATAGTCAATTAAATTTTCATGCTTATCCTAATTACTAGTTTAGTTGATGCATGGCAAAGGAGCATTATAATGGTTTTTGATCTTGAAAATTCCAACAATAATGAAAGAAACAAGAAAAAAGAATCACAGCTACATTCTTTTTTTATGAAAAAGGCCCACACAAAAATAAGTGACATATAATACAGCATGTATGCAAACAAAGATAAACAAGGAAAAAGAATAACAACAAACCTGTACAGGCATAGATGGTCCAGCTTCATCAACTCGTTTTCCACCATCATCAAATAAAGCCCGCACCTGAAAATGGCATAACAAAGAAATCCTCCAAGGTGGGTGAGCATTTCAAAATTAACATTTAAATCACATTAGGCTGCAGGTATTTTCTTAAAGAACGTTATGAGTTTTTCTTTTGAAATTCAAACTCTAACTAACAAACCTTTCCAAAGGCTTGTCCACAAACCACTACATCCCCTCTTTTCAGGGTGCCATTCTGTACAATAAACGTTGCTACTGGCCCTTTAGATTTATCAAGACCTGCTTCAATAACAGTGCCCTTTGCATTTCTATCTGGATTAGCCTTCAATTCTTGTAACTGAAACAATCATGCATGAAGTCAGAAAACATAAATAGCACGCTGTTAAATGCATGCTACATCCCATTCATTCCAGGGAATCATGATGGCTTTGAATTGATGAATTGTATTGTGTATCTAGGTTTTGTGGCTGATATCTAATGTAGTTTTGGGAGAGAGTACACATTAATATGCCTGTATGCATCTTTGACTGTCCCCTGAGTGCTTGTTAAATCACACACTTCATATTCAATTTTCTAAAGGATCCAGCAAGAGAAATTTCAAGGGACAATTACAAGATAACGCATTTATTGGGGAACAAAAGTTATTCTTCTCATTACATATACTGCAACTACTACTACCACTACTACTACTACTACAAAATTCCTAGCAATTAATTAGATTGATGAAATATTTGTCTGACAAGCCAAGCAGACAGAGGATCCCGCATTTTCTCTCTCTGCCCTGATTAAAAAGCTACAGCAAGCTACTCAACTAATTAAATATATAATGCAAGATATCACTTAACAATATTCCTAGCAGAGGGAGAGAGAACTACAACCATCTGGAAAATAAGTTCATGGATCCAATTTTGACCACCCAAATGGCCAATGGACTATGATTATTTCATTGCACGAGAAACAAAAAAATTGGAAGAGCTAGTAGGAGTGCCAATAAATTTAACTGACCTCTGCCACAAGCATAACAGTTTCCAACAAATCATCTATATTTTCCCCCTTGAGAGCGCTTATCTGTTAAAAGGAGTCACAAAAATATAAGCGTCTACAGAAGGATAAAGCAAAAAAGAAAGTTGCAATAAATTAAAAATACCTGAACCATTGGGACATCACCACCCCAGTCCTCTGGCATGAGACCAATAGAAGAGAGCTCTTGCATGACTCTTTCTGGATTGGCTCCATCTTTATCTATCTGGTTGAATTGAAGAAAAAACAGGGTCAGAAAGTCATGCCAACACCACCCAAACCAAAGGTATTTCGAAATGCAGCTGGGCGAGTGTTTCTTCCTTTGTTTCTTTCTGAAAACAACAAAACCCACTTTTTTTTCTGACATACCTTATTTATTGTGATTACAATGGGCACTCCAGCTGCTTTGGCGTGAGCTATGGCCTCCATAGTCTGAGGACGAATCCCATCATCAGCAGCCACCACAATAATAGCAATGTCAGTCACCCTTGCTCCACGGGCTCTCATTGCTCCAAATGCCTGCGGCAGCAGATAAAATAGAAATTATCTACATAAAAGGCAAGCGTGTTCGGTTCCCAGATAAGTTTATAAAATCATCTAAGAAGAACATTAGCTGATTAAACAAAGATTAGTGGACATCAGACATGATCAGCAAAGTATTTACCTATTTGGCAATAAACAATTGTAGCTAACAGTAATTGGATAACATGCTTACCTCGTGCCCAGGAGTATCAAGGAAAACACATGGTTGCAACTTGCCATCCACAGGTATCAAAACTTTATATGCTCCAATTCCTTGTGTGATCCCACCAGCTTCTGAGGCAGCCACCTGTAAATTTCCATCTGTCAGGCTACAGTTAAATCATGTGCATGCCATGTTAGAACAGTGGACATATAGCTTCAGAAACCAATCAATCCCAAATCAATTTGAGGTTTACAGGTTAGACATCCTACATCTTCCTCCTATCACAAGTACACCGCCAGAAAAAAAAAAAAAAACTTTATTG
>NW_011499885.1:409060-427225 GCF_000495115.2 Populus euphratica | reverse complement strand
AAAAAAAAAAAAAAAAAAAAACCTTTATTGCAATGGAAGTGGGAAATAGCACGGAAAACATGTCATAACTTAAATCCATAAGACCTTCAATGAAGAAGCTTAACATACCTTGCTTTTACGAATATGATCCAAAAGGGTTGTCTGTCATGAGGATAACACCAGATACATTAGAAAAGTCTTTAAAAGTACCACCATTCTTTTAAGATTCAAATCAAAATCAAGAATGAGACAGAGAAGATAATGCAGACACATCTGATTTCTAAGATGAAGAGATAGAGAATGTTGCTGCTTGCCTTGCCATGGTCTACATGACCCATTATAGTAAGGACAGGAGGCCTCTCTTGTAGTTTGTCCAGGTCGTCTTCATCAAGCATTTCATTCTTTTTTGCCATTTCTTCAAATTTTACTGGATCAGCATCTATGACCTCCACCTCATGCTCCTTACATATCATCTTTACCATGTCTTTGTCCAAAGTTTGCACCCCATCAGGCTTAATCCCCTTTGAGTACAGAAACCCAAGAATTTCACCTTCACTGATTGTCAAATTGTAGGCTAGCTCTTCAATTGACATACCTTTTTCCCCAACCTCTAAAATCTCTACTTTGACAGGAGCTGCATCTCTGGCAGCCTGGAGTTTAGCTGCCTTCCTACTGGCTTTTGTCCATTTCCTCCCTTTTCTCCCGGTAGCTGCACCGGGAATAGAAACATTGAGCTCCTCATCAGGAATCTCAACATCATCATCCACCATCCGCCTTCTTGGTGTTCCAGGTGAAATACTTTTCTTTCGGTCTCTGTACTTCCCAGGAGCAGGGCCCTTTCCTGGTTTTATAGGGGCTAATACAGCCTGTGCAATCACAGGGTCAACAACCGGCTTCTTGCGTGCAAATTTGTCAACCAAAATTGGCTGTCCTTTAATTTTCGGAGCTCTTGAGCCAGTTTCATCTTTAACTGGAGACTTTGGAGCAGCCCCCACATCCTTCAAAATAACAGGCTTCTTTATCATAGGTGGAGGAGCTACAGATGGCTTGCCCTGTAACTTTGGTTGAGGTCTTAGAGGTGGCTGAGGAGGCTTCAATGGTACAGTTGATTGAGATTCTAGCTTTGCTCCTTCTACCGTTTTAGGTTCCCTTTTGATAACCCTATTACTAGCCTTTGGAACTTCCTTGACAACCTTCGGCAATGCAGCCACAGAGTCTCCTTTCCGCCACACACTTTTTAAAGTTTTAGTTTTCATGTTAGTAGCCGATGAATTAACATTTCTCGAATCATTACCCACATTAGGTGAAGTCATTTTATTTACAAACCCATTCTGTTTCCTATTACCACTAGCACTACCACCCACTTGGCTCAGTTTTGAAGTTTCAAGCTTTTCAGCTTTCTCCAAAACCTCACCAAGTGACTCGATCACCTTATTCCTCTCTCCTTCCTCCTCAACCGACCTTTCACCATCAGAATCCCCACTAGCACTTGAAGAACCCCACCCAACAGAATTCATACTCAAAGGGGTTTCATCCTTAGAACCAGCTGGAGATTTTAACACAGGCTTTGGAGCAGGCTTAAGCACAACCTCACTATCACCATCACTTCCTCCTTTAATTGTACTACTACTAGAATCAAGTGAAACAGCATTGCCTTGCTCAGCAATGAAATCAGTGGCAGTAACTGAATATTTACACACACAATCCCATCTTTTAGCCCTCCCAAGACTCCTTTTTGATAAAGAAACTCTCTTTAAAACTGAATATGAAGAAGATTCAACACAACTAGAGCTAGCTGTAGACACGTTCAAGCTCCCTAAACTCATAAGGGAAGCCAAAGATGGCATGCTACCAACTAAAACCACCATAGACCCCATTCACGAAAACCAACAAGAAACCTAAAAACACCCCTTATGATACCATATCGAGTAAATTGTATAAGGTGGGCAAAAAGTTTCAAGATTTCTTACAAAATTGAAATCTTTAATTAACAAGAAAGTGAATAATTAGTGCTTACCTTAATGAGAAAATGGGATGGGAAGATAGGGAATTTGAAGGAGTGAAATGGGTTTAGTTTTGTGTTTCGAAAAGGAGTAAGTGAGAGAAAAAATAAGTTAGAAAGTGAAGGAGAAGAATGGAGGATATTATGTTCTTGGTGGTGATGGACTAAGCTACAAAATCGGCACTTGTGTGGCTGTTTCTCAGCCTGTCAAAATTTCCTTTCCGATAAGGCTTTGAAGGTTTTCATGGTTTTTTATTCTTGCTTTATCATTTTTTTAAAAAAATTGATTTTAAAAATTTTTTTTGGGTCATTGTTTCTTATTCATTTTCTTTTTAATAAATTTAAAATCAGTTTTTTTCATGTTTTTGGTAGAGAAAAAAAAAACTGAATATTTTAAATAAACAGGTTAAAATGGTGGTTGATTTGACATAGAACCTTGTTTTTTCCATCCCTGAACTTATTTATTTATTTTTGTGATAGAGTTTTTTTTATGCCCTGAGAATTTAAATTTAAATTTATAATTCCCAATTATTTGATGGAAAATGGATCTTGAAAAATATTTTTTGTAGTTTTTATGTATTTATTTAACATTGAAAAGGTTAGTCAATGAAAAAAATTTATGTTCAAAGAAAATTTTTAATATTTTTTTTATTTTTTTTAACATTATTATTTTAATATATTTTAAAAATAAACTTTTTTTAATATTATTATTTTAATATCTTTTAAAAATAAATTAAATAAAATTTATTTTAGATTAACTTGCTTAACTCACTTGGAATTAATCACAAGACAAATCATGTTTTATAACTATAAAACTAGTAATGCATGCGAGTTAAAAATCCAAAGATATACATTGTCATGGGAGGCAGAGATGGACCCAAAACTCTTTTTTTTTTTTTTTTTTTGGGACAAATGAGAAATTTCATCATCAAAAGGACAAAGCATACAAAGTTACCACCATGGAAACACCACAGAAATTCCACAGCTCTGGTTTTAATGGTGCCCATGATCCGATTTTCATACCCAATAAAATCTAGGCTGAGAGTATTATGTACTTCTAACTCAGTTGGGCTGGATATTTGTAACCTGTGGCATCCTTGGGCCACTAATGTGTACAAATCTTGCTCAATGTCCCTTAAGGCTTATTGCAACCTGATAAGATGCTTAATAAGACTTATTTGATCTGATAATAAGTTAATCATTTAATTATTGCAACCTGATCTATATTTTTTTAGCTAAAGTGAGTGGTAGCTTCAAATGAAAAGTCAAAATGACTAATAAAATGATGCGGTGGCTTAATGTAAAAATCCAATTATTTATAAAAAAATTATAATGATTGTTTTAAAAAAAACTATAAACTTATGTGCAAAATAATAAAAAATAAAAAAAATATTTGATAATTTATAAAGTATTTATAATTTATGAATCTAGCCATTTTTTTTAATAGAAAGAATGAAAAATAATTTTATTATGATAATATTTAAAAAAAATTATACATATATTAATAAAAAATAAATATTTCAAGATGAAAATATGGTAAATCATAAAAGATCTTGTTAATTTAAAAATATAAAAAAATAAAAATCTAAAATGTATTGCTTTAATAAAAAATCACACAACATCCGTACAGGTCACCAAAAAATTTTCAAACGCAGCCCCTGAAAAATCAAGCTTGGGCCCAAAAAACTGGGCACTGCACCTAAACAAGATCAACACATTACACCCAAAGGCACTAGAAAATGGGCTCGCCTAACAATACCAATAGCACTCATGGGCATGAACTTAGCACCTGGGCTAAGCCCACTTATAGTTGAACCTACGCACCTTTCTTGAGCCCATAATTTTTCTAGGTCTTCAATAATTTTTTAACCCATTAAATTTAAGCTAAGACTTGACAAAAGAATTTTGTTTTGGAAATACGGTAAATCTTGATCCATCATGGTATCAAAACAAAAACATGGTTTCTTGAGAGATACAGGAAAGCAGATCACATGTAAATAACCACACAAAGGCAGTGAAGTGCTTCTTGGAGAAAACAAATCAACATCTCCCATACATATATAGACCAATATCATCAACCACATTCTAATCTGGGTTGTTGTTGTGCTCAGTACATGCTAGCTGCTTATGAACATGGAGAGGATATTAATACAGTGGTGGTGGCCGCCGCAGTCAGCCCTGGAAGGTGGCAATCTCAATACCCTTGCCTGGATAGGTCAGGACCGGGGAATCATATTTGCTGAAAAGTTTGTAGGACGATAAGAGTGAAAGAGCTGCATAGCAAATCACTACAACGAATGTAATGGCTATAGATATCAAGGCCTTGTGACAAAATCCACCAAATGACACACAAGCCTCACTCCAAGTTATGGCCGTGTCGCCCTTGCTTGCCAAGTACAGCACCTCCGTCGATACGGTGCCGGCGGCCAGAATTGCATAGGTTAACACCTAGGTGCATAATTAAGAATAAATTTATTAATTACTAATAGGATTCTTGTGAATTTCTGTAGTTAAGGTTGAGTAATTTTGAAGAAATTATTAGTTACCTGGTCAAGTAAGAAGAAGGTCCATGCTCGAGGCATGGTGGACGCTCGAGGCATGGCTACAATGACCGCTGAAAGAAGGGAATAGCCAGCACAAATGCCATTAACGTGCACCAAATACCTGCATCATAAATTAATCCCTTTTGTTAATTGAGTAAAACATTGTTTGCTGTCTTAAGTGAAGGAAGCTTTTTAATATGTTAGTTAAGTTCGCAGGTAAACCCTTTTGTTCTCGTTGTGATTGGCTTATGACAGAAATTCTTCTGAAAAAATCTCAACTATTGGATTTATGAGTTCCTTTTGTATGATCTAATTAATAATTTAATGCACGGGATTATTCGAAATATGATTATCAGAAAAAATATTTATAAACTTAGCATTAGGGTTAACTCAAAATTAAAAGAATTAAAGCCCCGAGTATTATATATATATATATATATATATATCCATTTTTTTAAAAAAGAAAAGTTTCCAATAAAACACAGAAATAAACTGTAAAGATTACGAAGATTAATATGCATAAAATATAGACCTGAAAGCTCCAAGATCTGAATAAGAAAGCGAGCCATAGTCATTAGTTTGAGTATTCTTAAGCATGACCACAAGTGCAGAGACACACAGAGCCATTGGCACCAAACGCAGCATAGTCTCGGCTGTTCGCGTGGTGTTTTCCACATCTTCATTCTCATCTCTTGACCCCATCATCATTGCCATGGGAGAACTTCCTTTGTCCCTCTTCTCCATCCTCTCTCTCTCTCAAAAAGCTTTGCAAGTTGCTGCGCAACGCAGTGAAGAAGAGGTGTAGCTGCTCATAATAAGGGAGTGATCATTTAAGAATATTAGGCGAAGTTGGTGACGCGCATTCAATGTCATCAAAGCAGATCACACATACCTAAGTGCATCGAGAGCAGCTCTCTTTCTCTATCTATCACACGTACCAAAGTGCATCTGTGCATGAACATCCTAATCTCCTCGGTCCTCTCTTTCTCCACAAGCAATGCAAGTGGCTGATAAATTCAAGTGATAATGTGCAAGGTCATATCTCATCTTTGTTGAACATTAAAATTGCTTTGTTTATTTATTAATTAATTAATATAAATATTTACATATTTACATATACTTTATTTATTTATTTATTAATATAAATATTTACATATTTACATATATCTGAACTGATTTCATTAATATTAAAGTTAATAATTATATAATTTTTTAGTTAACTTGATTTAAATTCTTAATTATTAGATAATAAATTCAAGATTTGATCAATTAAATTATTTTGCATGTTAAAATTGTTTTTATTTTAAGTTCTTTAAATATAATTACAGAGCATTATAATGAATCGATAATTGTGGACCTTAGGAACGAAAGTTTAGCGTTGGTTTCTGTGGGCATCAAGTTTTTTCGAGGCAAATATTGCCTAATGTATCAATATTTGACCCTCTCACTCTTTTCATAATGAAGGGCTTGAATTATGACAGCATAATACCATATAAAAAATACTTTTTAAAAAATAAATTTTATTTTTTTACTTAAAATTATTTTTTTATATTTTTAAATTAAATTACTATTTTTTTTTGTATTTAGTAACGGAGTTAATTTCATCACTAATTTCCGTCAGAAGTTCAGCTTTTTCAACAATTAATGCACACTGCACAAACCTATGTAGCTAGGCTCAGGATTGATGTATTCTTTTTGAGTAAATGTTAATAAATTAAAATGATGTGGAGCTATGAACATGGAGATTTATCATTAGAATTAATGGAGTTTCGGGATAAAACTAAGAAGAATGTCACCTCCTTCATTGTCAAAAAGGGTTTTTCTTTTTACTATATACCTTAATTAATTAAATTTTAAATTTATTTTTTAAAAATTACTAATTTAAATTTTATAATCTTTAAAATTATTAAAAATTTATATAATCATCAACTTTACAATTTTGTACACATAAAATAATTTAAATATTTATATTAATTACAAAAAAAACAACCAAAAAGTTACACCTGCTCTTGTCGTGAGTTGAGCAAGTGTAACATCAATCATTGTGGACCTTGGGAACGAAAGTTTAGTGTAGGTTTCTGTGGGCATCAATTTGTTTCGAGGCAAATATTGCCTCATGTATCAATATTTGACCCTCTCACTCTTTTCATAATGAAGGGTTTGAATTATGACAGCCTAATACCATATAAAAAATACTTTTAAAAAAATAAATTTTATTTTTTTACTTAAAATTATTTTTTTATATTTTTAAATTAAATTACTATTTTTTTTTGTATTTAGTAACGGAGTTAATTTCATCACTAATTTCCGTCAGAAGTTCAGCTTTTTCAACAATTAATGCACACTGCACAAACCTATGTAGCTAGGCTCAGGATTGATGTATTCTTTTTGAGTAAATGTTAATAAATTAAAATGATGTGGAGCTATGAACATGGAGATTTATCATTAGAATTAATGGAGTTTCGGGATAAAACTAAGAAGAATGTCACCTCCTTCATTGTCAAAAAGGGTTTTTCTTTTTACTATATACCTTAATTAATTAAATTTTAAATTTATTTTAAAAGGTTTTTTTTTTTTCAAATAATATAACTGATTAAATTTTAAATTTATTTTAAAAAAATATTGGTTTAAGTTTTATAAATTCCAAATTTTTAAAAATTGTATAATTATTAATTTTATAGCCCATAAAATTAGTTAAAATATATATAAATTAATTTAAACATTTATTTTATTTTTAAAAAAAAAAAAACTCTATTGCACTTGCTCCTGTCGTGAGTTGAGCAAGTGTAACATCAATAAATAATACCAAAAGGATCTTGACGTCACCAGGGAATCATTTGCGTAAGGAAGATACATTGCCTGATTTTGCTATGGCAGACACCGTAACATCGAAAGAGAAACGAGCAATCGCAAAAAATAATAATAATAATAAATAAAAAAATACTGTTATAATTGTTATTTGAATTTTAACAAAATAAATTTATAATTATTATTATATATCTTATCTGAAAATAATAATATTAATAATACATTATTCATGGAGATTTGATTCAAATTGTATTCTTTTTATTTCTAAAATTTTTAATTCAAGTGTATTTAAAAATATATGAATAATAAAATGTCTACACGTTGTCGAAGAGCACCTCGTATGTGCATCAAACCCAGCTCTGCTAGTAATCATTCAAATCTCCCCAGCAAAATTCGTGCCCAGTCTAAATTTAAAACGAGATTGTGAGAGGACGGATTTGATGTGTCTAAATCCACTTGTTCGATTTAAAAGAAAAAAAATTTTAAGATGATAATATATTAATTTTTAATTATTAATTCAAAATATAATGCATATTGAACTATATATATTTAAAATATTAAAATAATAATAAATTTAAACAATAATATATTAGATCGATATGGATTAGATCTAGTTAACTAACCAAATTTATAATCCGGATCATAAAATTATAATAATTTTATGAAAATAAAATAAAAAAATTATAAGACTTAAATCCCAATCAACTTAACATTAAAAGAAAAAATAAAAAATAAAAAAATTAATAAAAAAAAAGAACAAGACCTAGATAAATTTGAATTGATCTATTAAATTTATTATTTTAGTCACACATCCTACCATGTTTAATAATTTTTTCTTTTAATTTATTTTTTATTTGATCACAGTATAGATAGATGCACAACACTTTTTGTATCAAATTATATTTTTTCTTGATAAATTTTTTTTTATATGTAAGTTGGATTAAAAAAATAAAGATTAATGTTTTTTTTTCAAGCTAGACAAAAAAAAAGACTATGATTTTAGACCCTTGGCTTTTTAATATATATATATATATAAGGCCAACAATGCATCATGTGCTGGAAAATATAACAGATGATGTGTTATTTACTAACCCAGTTTACAGTGCCCATAAGGTTGTTGAAAAATTATATCATGGGTATTTTGTTCTTAAAAATTTGTTTCCCAACTAAATTATGACCCTGGACATCTAAAAAATATTTTATAAACTGTGTTAAACTTGTTTATTCTCTTAAATAACTTTAAAATTAATCCAAAAATCTAAAATTAATACAAATTCAAAAACCATTTTAAATACAAATCTTTTGTCTTGAGCAATTGAAATGTCAAATAATATTTTTGTGAAACTCCCCAATTAAATAGAATTTATTAACATTTATTAAGAATGATATTTTTCATAATTAAAATTAGCATCAATAATAATTTTTTTTATAATATTTTTTATGATTAAAATCAATGTTAATAATGATTTTCTCTATTTACTATTAAAATCTAGTAACTTCCTCTCTTATTACTGGATCAAAAATTTAAAAAATAATTTTTCAAATCAGAATGAAACTTTCAAAAAGAAAAGGACCCAAAACCCGATATTTTAAGAAATATAAAGAACCAAAGAAAAGTTTGTGTATAAATTATGAAACCACCACCCATATTCATTGTTGTTTCTCACTTTGATCCTCTGTATTTAAATCTTGCCCTTTGTTAACAAATTATATGCAATTGACTACCAATTGACCTTAAAAGGCTATTTTGTGGGGGGGGAAATGGAACTTTAATGGGAAGATCAATAACTTAAAAAAAAAAAAAAAAAGAATTGTTGAAGTCCATACCGAATCAAGGCATTTACATAGCACATATGCACTCTGCAAAATCCTATAACCTTTTAGTTTTTTACTTATTTTTTCTCATCTTTTATATTAATTAAAATCCTAGTGTAAAGAGGAATCCTTGATATATATATATATATATTTTTTTGGTCTCAGACCAATTAAGTAAAATCCTTGTTTAACTAGTCAGCTAGAACCTTTATTAGACCATGATAGTCATTGGTTATTTAACTAGTTGTTTGAATAAATGAATATTTTTCCTCTATTTATTTACATATGAATATAAAAATAAAGGATGCATCTATCACCTCCTTATTCACGAAGGCTTCAGTGTGTGCTTGATAATGCAGCTCAAAATGTTTTTTAAAAGTGATTTTAAATTAAAAATGCTTTTTAAGTGATTTTTTTATTTTTTCCACATCAAGACAATAAAAAACATATAAAAAATCAATTTAATGCTTTTTTTAGATAAAAATAATTTTAAAAATACTTAAAAAACAAGAAAATGTTTTTTAAAAGTGATTTTAAATTAAAAATGCTTTTTAAATGATATTTTTTATTTTTTTAACATCAAGACAATAAAAAACATATAAAAAATCATTTTAATGTTTTTTTCAGATAAAAAAATAATTTTAAAAATACTTAAAAAAAATTCAAATTATAAAAACAAAAACTCTTTTATAAACATCATACCAGTTTGCATTTATAAAAAAGTCAATCTTTATAAATCTTAATTAGAAGTTTACTTTTTTTTTTTTTTTTTGCTTCAAGATCAATTTTCATAACATACATAGGCCATACAAAAATAAAATAATTTATATTTAATAAATAAATATAATCTTATAAAAAAGCATATATATTATAAAAATAATAATAAAATTTATATATAAGTAAATCCAGGAGATCCATTGAATTGGAGAATAGCATTTCCACCTCTGTATCCTAAATAATTTATTCACTCTGGGCCTCTTATGGGCCCATATTGGTTGTAAAGGGCTCTGAGCGCATTGTATGTTAGGCCTTCCAACCTTTTCTAATCTATAAACAGAGATCATCCACTAAGACCACCGCTTCTGCCACCACCGGACCACCGCCAAATAAATCAGCGCCGTCACCCCACCCCCACCACGTCTGCTCCACATCGATAGCCTCTGACATCACCTTTCCTAAACGGTGCGCTTTTATCGCAAAGAGAATACAAAAGCAGTGACCAAGAAGACCTGTGTTTGGTTACAGAGAAAGCAAGAGAAAAGAAAATGGCGTTGAATTCACAGAAATGGGGTTATGTAAGGATCATAACTGGCACAATTCTTGGTGGGGTTCTTGGGTTCTATGTTATGCACCGGGTGGAAGTCAGCTACAAGGTTAAAACTTCTTTTTCTATTTTTTGAGCTTCTGTTTGTTTACTGAGAAAGATGGAGCTTTTTGGAACTCAAAGTTGTTAAAATGGAAAAGTTATGATTTTAGTCACATGGGGTTTGCTTGTTTTTGTTTGTTTTGTAACAGGAAAAGATGAAGGAGAGATTGAGAGAGTATGAAAAGGAATTGAAGAAGAAAGAGGAGTTGAAACAGCTCGAGGAGTCCATGTAGTTTTCCTTTCCTTTTCTTTTCTTTTTGGTTGCTGAGAAAAGGGTGGAAAGTGAAAGAAAATAGAAGTAATGTTCTACTCCATCAAAGCAATCTAATTACATGAACACTAAGAAGGTGAGAGAATTATGGATTTGTTGTTGGTTTAGCATATTGGTTGAGCTTTTGACTTTACTTGATATGGATTGTAGTTGATCACCAATATTGGGAAATTGTTGGCTTGTTTGCTGTCCATTACAACTAGGTTGTCAGCATCACTTTGATGCTTCACTGGAACCTCTTATACCATTATGGCTGAGTAGGTGCCAGTCCAGGGTTGAAATATCAGTCTGGAGTTTTGGAAATTCTGTTATCCAGTAATTGATACGCAGAAAACTCATTGATTTGAATGTGTCTTGTTTTGAATGTGTAGAGAACTCATTGATTAATCTTGAAACTTTGTGTCAATGGACTTTCTCACGGATCAATCTGCATACCCAATGAAGGTCCCAAGGAAAGAATGTTCATGGATAGAGTTGGTTAACTTATTGTTATGCTTTCAAATTTTCTCAGCAATAGACTTGATGGATTAATTTTCGTAGTGATCTTTCCAACTTCTCACTAGGACGAGGCAGTTTCTTATTGTAAGTTTTGATATTTGGAATCTTGTCATATGCATCCGGTTCTTGTAGCTACATGCATCTACTAAAAGGCAATTTGATTGATCCTCCTAATTCAAACATGTAGATAGGAAATAATGAAAAAACCAGCTTTTGATCTGTGTTTTGGCATAGGTTTCAGGGCATTGTTTGGTGTTGCATTGAAGTATGAAAATCAGCTAGCAAATATTTGTGTTTTCTTACTAATGCAAGAGACTAATCAAAAAGAAAATGGGGTTGTTGGAAAATGATGATTTCTGTGGAAGAGATGGAGATTTCACAAAATTCACAGGCTCAAAGCCATCTGTTTTAACATCTGAGGCAACAGACATGTGAATATCATGTCAATTGCCTCAATATCTTCTTCTAATTTGGAAACTCATGTTTTCTTGAAAATGTTTGGATTTGATGTCAAGAGGCAGTGTTGAAGAGTTGTCAATTGCACCATTAAAAATATGCTGTTGTCAATCAATAGTAGGTGAGTGCAGCTTCAAGATCAGTCAAAAGAAGTAGAGATTAAGATAGCATAGTTGTCATGAATATCAGATTGACATGCGTTTTAGAAGAGTCACAAGCATTGGCAGATCCACAGATATTATCTGCAATCGAATCCCCTGTTATTATTGCAGGCATTTCTAAGGCTGATCATGATTTCAAAATTCTAGCTAATTGTCCCCTTGGTTACAGGCATGGTGTTCTTTTAGTCTTTACCAACTGAGGGAGTATTTGAATGTTCTTCTGTTGGCACGGGCACTGATAACTGTGCTAATCTTACAAGTTCCCTATGTGATTGCTGTTTGTTACCTGCCTACCAGTTGCCTTTGGTAATTCTCATCAACTTCAGCAGAGAAAATGCCTTGATGATAAATATCTGTTTGTGAGAAAATGCCTTTGTTTAGTTTGCACCACAGATTTTCCAGTATCCCAAAATCCAAAGGGATATCAAGCATTGACGTTTGCTAGCTTTAACATGTTGCCAGGCCAACAGATTCGTGATGACTAGATATGCAACGAGAATGCTTCTTTCAATGTTGAATTCGGGAAGGGAAACAAGATCATTCGTGTGTTTTTTAGCAGACACGACAAAATATTCGTTGCAAAAAATCAACTAATAATCAGTAATCCTTTTTAACTCACAACTTCTCAGGGTGATTCAAATCTGAATTACGAGGGAGTATAAAATCAGTAATGTCAAATAATTTTGATGGACAACAACAGAAAATCAAGAATCCCTCGTAAGTTCTACCATGTTGATCACCGTGTTTGTTAGGAGATCTATCATCCCTGTTTTGAGCAGTAGAGTTAGAAAACGCATGCGTTTGATGCTAAGGCAGTAGAGGGTCGTCTTAATAAGATGTTGTCAATAAAAAAAACACGCGAATAAGCTTCAGGATGAGTCCAAAGAAGTTCACATTGAGATGGTGGATTGTAATAGTGAAGAAACCACAGCACAAGAGAAAGAGGAGCTTTCGTCCCTGAGATGCGAGTTAGAAAAGAAACTGCCTGAGGTAGAAAAGGAATTACATGGAGGTAGAAGAGAGCCGAGCATTTGGCAGACTTTTCCATTGAAACTCGTTAACTATCGGAGTTTCCAATATACTGTAATTGATCTGGACAAGTGCTGAATCTGAGCGCTTTACTGTTTGCTGCGTTTATTTTGGACGACACGATCAATATAATATCCTGAGTAGTCCTAGTTTTAAAATAAATTATGTAAAAATTGTTTTAATATTATTTATTTAATTTAATTTGAGGAGTTTAAAGATAAATCAAATAAAATAAAATAATAATAATAATAATAATAATAATTTATCTTTAAATAAATTTTTAAAATAATATATTTTTATTTGAATATTAAAATGGATCCACTTTAATTTTTTATCATAAACAAAAATCCATACCATTAACTTATTTAAGTTTGATAACTTTATATTTTAAATTATTTTTTATCACAATGTAATTCAGTTAACTTGAGAAATTTAAAAATTATTTAGCTAATTAATAAAAACTTGAATTAACTTTTAAAAAAATTCAAGATAATATTATTTTATAAAAATAATATTAATATAATAATATATTGGATTAACTTGAATTTTAATTGGCCAAGGAATCCATCAACTCTACTGAATTTGATAAATATATTTTCTAATTATTCTATTTGTAATAAACTTATGTGAAAATGGTACCTAAGACTTGATACGTGAAAATGATTTAGCTTTAGTTTGAAGTTCACATATATCTTCTAATTATTCAATTTGTACTAGAGGATTTTTTATGTAATCAGTTTGTTCCGTTATACATTATGAAAAACAAAGCAATGAACCATGGGATTATTTAATGAATTTAAAGAACTTATTAAGATTATTTTTTTAAAAAAATTAAAATATTTGAGTAAATAATTACTAGTATTTAAAAATATTAAATTGTAATTCTTAAATTCTGAAATTTATAAAGAGTAAAATCCGAGCAATGATGCTAGAGTCTTTTGAAACTTAGCACTTCTAAAATTTCTAGTAAAATAACACAAATTAAAAAATATTTAAAAATATAATACATTTAATCAAGTTATAATTAATATTTGTAACTCAATTATTGCATTTCATCGTACATTGTCAAAATTATTACATGTGTAATAAATATTATTTTTTAAAATATTTTTATTTAATAATATATTAAAATAATATTTTTATTTTTTAAAAAAATTTATTTTTAATACTAATATGTCAAAATAATTTATAAACATAAAAATTAATTTAAAACTTAAAAAAATTAAAAAAAATTCATTTGAAAAGGAAACAATTAATTGGATAGAATTATTACCATTGCGTACTTGTTATGTCTTTACTATTTATTAAAAACAAATTAAGTATTTCTTTGTTATTTAAATTATATTTAGAAGTGGGGTAATAGTTATTTTTTAAATTATTTTATATTTAAAAATATATTAAAATAATATATTTTTTATTTTTAAAAAATTATTTTTGACATCAATATATTAAAATAATCTAAAAATATAAAAAAATTATATTTAAATAAAAAATTACTTTAAATTTTAATAAAACACAGTTTCAACTGCCGCGTTTACAAATCATCTGCCAGTCAAATAATCTCAACACATTATTTTAATAAATAGTGAGAACAACACGACAAGAGAGGCAAAAGAGCCGATGACAACTCCACAAACTCGGCCAGGCCCAGTCACCACGAAGTGCTCCCAAGCTCCAGCATCATAATAGAAACAACAGAAGAGAAGGCACAGCCACGAAGAGCTCCCATTATTCGAAAGAAAAAACAACCCCAGCATGAGGAAATCATACTGATCGTCTGCTCATGGATGCATGCGTATGTGTTTCCTCTTAATCCACCCCAAACCTCTTCCTGAGCTCCAAAACGAACTCGTACACCTTTTTTGGTTGTTCAAGAGACTTGGATACACTCTCTTTTTGCATGCACCTCTTAGCCCATGCAATGATCTTGGGGCACTCAGCCTCTATGCTGAAGTTTCCACAGGTCTCATAGGCATAAAACCAGCAGTAGAAAGGAACGAACGCCACATCCACATACCCGAGGTTCTCTCCGCCGAAATAAGGCCTGTCTCCAAGCTCTCCTTCCAACAGCTTGAGGCACTCGATAAAATCCTTTTTTGCTCCCTCCAGTTCTTCTCCTTTCGTAGTCCATATCTTCTTAGTAATCTCGAATACCTGAAAGATTCACAGCACAGTATATTGTAAAGCGGACTAAACAGCACCTAGAACAAGTTAAAGACCTTGCAAAGTCCAGTTCCCATGCATACGTACCTTCTTGTCAATAAAATCTGCCCAGAATCTGGACTGGGCTCTTTGGTAAGGATCAGAAGGCAGAAGAGGGGCCTTTCCCTTCCATACATCGTCAACATACTGAACAATAATAAGGGACTCACAAACTGATCTTCCATTGTGGATGAGAGTTGGGATCCTCTTGTAGACTGGGTTCATCTTAAGAAGCAATGCACTCTTGTCCCTCAAGTTCTGCTCACTGTACTCGTACTTGACTCCCTTCTCTGCCAATGCTATTCTCACTCTTATACCAAAAGGGCTTGCCCAAAAATCCAGCAGTGTCACCTCATCAGCCATTGTTGTTGTGAAATAGAGTAAAACTGAATCACATATAGTTTTTTCTCGCCTTTCAGAATGGCTGTGCTCTTGATAGTGGAGAGTAGAACTCTTTATAGCATATCTATCTTTACAGAAAGATGTGGGGTAGAAATAAATAAGTGGAAAATGTGCTGTGCTAGCATTGCCTAGTGGGGAATTAGATACCTTATCGCTTTTTCATGTTTGTTCCTTTCTGTGTCTTCAACTGCATCACACCAACCAGTCAATGATTCCTGAAAAACAGACAAGGAAATCTCAGAGTTAATTACCCTGACCAAATGAGATAATTATTCATAAATTTGAGAAATTATAACCGGAATTCATATTATGCACGATGAAGGGAGCCAGGATTTTTTTTTTTGTTTTGGACTATTAAATAAATATATAATTTTTTTTAAAAAGTTAATTATTAATATATGTGTATGAATTTTTAAAGTTAACAATAAAGTTTTAATTCAAATATATTATTTAAAATATTAAATTTTTTTGAAAGTACATCAAATTAAAATAAAAAATAAAAATAAATTCACTATTAAAGTTACATTCTTCAATATTTAATAGAATATAACTCATTTATAATCAAATCTGAATTAATGTTGTAATAACTCCTCAAATAGGATAAAATAGCAATCAACAAAGTAACTAAAATTTTTTCCTCTCTCAATCTCTCCTTCCCTCACTTGATTATTTTTTATATTAGTGTTTTATAAGTTAGACTTTGTAAGTTTATAAAGTTATTCTCTCACTTTTTTCTTTAGATTGCCTTACTTGTCTCTCTTTCTCTCTTGCCTTTTCTTTTCTTTCTTTTTCTATTTAGCTTCTGCCCAGTCAGCAACATATAAAAAGAAGGAAAATGTGATTTGTTTTATTTTTTAATGGAAAATAATCATTTTACTCTTAATGAGTTGTTTTGCTTTTATTTGATAATTTTTTTTATTAGCACTACCAAGCTCTTTTCATCCTGAAATTTTAAATAGATTTTATTTAATATGTTTTAAGATTTCTTATAAATTTTTAGCTTAATTTAATGATCGGATTGAAAATTACATACAATAACATAAAATTAGTTAAATTATGATTTTTCATCAAATTTCTGAATTTCTTTAAAAATTCTGAAATTTTAACTCAAGCTAAAATATTATATTACAAGGCTACATACAAATTTTCAAATTTTTTTAATAATTCAATGAAAAATTATAAATTTTTTATATAAAAATAATAAAAAATATTAATAAAAACTTAACCTGAAGCAGAACCCATCCCAGCCCTTAACATTCCTCTGCACATGGCCACGATCAATTTTATTAAGGGGATCATCAGGGAAAATAAAATATACGATAATGAGAGTATTTCTTAATTTTTATGTGATTTTTTAATTATTATTTAAAGTAATAATCTTGTCAACAAACTATCTTTAATTAGGATTGTATTTAATGTTTTTTTTAAATAATTAAGCCCTCGTATATGGATTTAATTATATTATTAATGTGGTTAGCAGGTACATAAATTTAGTTGATGATTTGATAAAGAAAATGCTTGCAAGGATTATGTCATGGGTCCATATGTCAATGTCATGGGAAGCTCGAATGTGGAAACCACCAAGTCTGGGCTCGAAACTTAAAAAAAAAAAACTTGCAATCATTTTCTTATGAACATCAAATTATTGTCATTTTCTTAGAATTGAGTATTCACGTGTCAACAACCCTATTCTTGTCTGACTTGAAATATTTTTATTTTTTTAGAGTATTTTCCAACTCCAGCACAAATTTAATAAAATTTTAAATTAATAAAAATATTTTAAAAAATAACATGGAGAGTTGCGGTAATATCTATAATTTGTGAGTTCTAAATGTCATTTTTAGCACTCTTTAAAAGTAAAATAGATTGATATAATTTTCAATAAAAAAGAAAAAAAAGAAAAACAAGAACATAAAATAAAAAATCTTGTAATAACATTGAAGATATGATAATAACTGAAAAATTCTAAAGAAATTAAAAAACATCAAAACCAATAATCAGAATGTGCTACATAAGCTAACCAAAAACAAAAACAAATAAACACTAACACATTTAGATGACTCGGGTAGCCAACTTTGATACTTGAAAGGAGTTCTTGATGTAGCCAGAGAAAAGTTTGCAGAGTTTATGGCTATTAGGCCTGGCACACTAATGGCTACGGTTTCTTCGGCTGGGATATGCCTGGGAAGGTGGAGACTTCTTCCATTGATAAGACAGGATCAATATCCATGCGGGAGAATGCAGATGGAAGGGTTGGAATTGAGAGCGGCTAAGTTTTATTCTAGCATAAATAAAATGGAGATTTTCAATTCTCTATTTGTTGAAGGTCTTTTCTTAAACCAAGACCAGATTGCTAGTGGAGAACAGTACTCCGCAGTGCTTCTGTGATGCAAATGGTGCTTCGCATGAAAAAGCTTTAACACTAATATATTTTTTAATTCACGCGAAACACAATTTACAGTGTACACTGTGTAGCAAAACGAAGCCTATGATAATTAATGGGCTTCGCATGAAATTAAAGCTTTGAAACTAATATCTTGTGTTATTTTTACTCTGACAAAAAAACTAAAAGTTCTTAGATTTTACAGCTGCTTCTGCCCAGAAAGCTTGGCATTGTCAGTTGGTACAGAGGA
>NW_011499885.1:374979-407968 GCF_000495115.2 Populus euphratica | reverse complement strand
CCATGCAATGATCTTGGGGCATTGAGCTTCTATGCTGAAGTTTCCGATGGTCTCATAAGTAGAAAACCCGCAACAGAAAGGAAGAAAGGCAATATCCACATACCCCAGAGTCTCACCCCCAAAATAAGACTTCTCTCCTAGTTCTCCCTCCAATAACTTAAGGCATTCAAAGAAACCCTTCTTTGCCGCCTCTAGTTCTTCTCCTTTTGTTGTCCATATCTTCCTAGAAAGATCATGTATCTGAAGATTCACAGCACTTCATCACAAAAATAATATAGCAGAACACAAAACCTAAATAGACGTGCACAAGTAATGTCCTTAAAAATATTTACTTTCCTTAAAGATATTTACCCACATAAAATTATTATCCACCAGGATTCAGTAGGTTCTTCCTCGAAAGGAGGGATGCAAAAACAACAAGGAAAATACCAGCAAGAAAATCCAGTAAATTTAATGTTTTAAGTGAAGTGATATTTTGTGTTTTTCTAACATGAGATATAAAAATATTTTTACTTTAAATACTTTAACTTAAAAAAATAAAATATTTCTGATAAGAAATGAAAACATTTTGAAATAAACTCTGAAAACACTTTTCAATATAAAATAAGAACATTTTGAAATAAGCTCTAAGAATTCATTTTTACAGCAAATAATTGATATTACAGTAACATAACAGTAGCAAAGGAATATATATTTCTCCTCACGCAAGCAGAGATACATGTATCGTCATCGAAGGGGGACCAAAGATTTAGCAAGATTAAAGGTACATATATCCATACCTTTTTATCAATAAAATCAGCCCAGAACATGGACTGAGCTCTCTCGTAAGGATCAGAAGGTAGCAAAGGAGCCTTGTCCCTCCACACATCATCAATATACTGAACAATAATAAGGGACTCACAAACTGGTTTTCCTCTGTGGACGAGAACTGGAATCTTCTTGTACACTGGGTTCATCTGAAGAAGCAATGCACTCTTGTCCCTCAAGTCCTGTTCACTGTACTCATACTTCACTCCCTTCTCTGCCAATGCTATTCTCACTCTCATGCCAAAAGGGCTTGCCCAGAAATCCAGCAGTGTCACCTCATCAGCCATTGTTGTTGTGAAAAAGAGTAAAACTGAATCACAGGTAGGTTTTTCTCGCCTTTCAGAATGGCTGTGCTCTTGGTAGTGGACAGTAGAAATCTTTATAGCATATCTATCTTTGCAGAAAGATGCGGCGGAAATAAATAAGTGGAAAATGTGCTGTGCTAGTGCCCAGTGGGCAATTGGATACCATAACGCCTTTTCATGTTTGTGCCTTTCTATGTCTTCAACTACATCACACCAACCGGTCAATGATTCCTGAAATCTCAGAGTTAATTACCCTGACAAAATGAGATGATTATTCGTAAATTTGGGAAATTATCACTGGAATTCATATTATGTACTATCAATATATATTTTATTAGGGGGATTGTTTAGGGAAAATAAAATATATGACAACAAGAGTATTTCTTAAGTGATATATTTTTTTTATTCGAAGTAAGCAATAATCTTGCCAACAAACTTTTTCAGTTTTTGCCTGAAGAAAACTAAGGATAGCTTTGGTAATTTCAAGTCAATTTATACACGATCTGTTTTAGGCATGGGTTCATATGTCAGTGTCATGGGAAGCTCGAATGTGGAAACAACCGAATATGGGCTCGAAACATTTAAAAAAATAACTTGCAATCATTTTCCTGTGAACATCAAATTATTGTCATTTTCTTGAGAATGGACTATTCACGTGTCAACAACCCTATTCTTGTCTGACCTGATAACTAGGATTTTGCTGTGTTCAAGGTATAATGGCCAAGGAGTTGCTATTTTGAGGTTTCTTTCATGCTTCAATTTAGAAAATTAAGGATGTAGCGGGATTTAGGAGGAGGGACATATAACGTATCTCTACGTTCTGCAGGACCCATCAAGCCCTTGTTGAATAAAAAGATAAACTAGAAATTTAATTAGAAAGACAACTTTTTCACATGCTAATTAATTAATGATAATTACATATAGGCGTGGAAATTTGAGTCCTGAGGCTGACAACTAGGATTTTGATGTGTTCAAGAGAATGGCCAAGGAGTTGCTATTTTGAGATTTCTTTCATGCTTAAATTTAGAAAATTAAGGATGTAGTGGGATTTAGGAGGAGGGACATAGCACGTATCTCCATGTTGTGCAGGACCCATCAAGCCCTTGCTGATTTTGGTTGGGGTATGCCTATGAAGGTGGAGACTCCTTCCATTGATAAGACAGGATCAATCTCTATGCAATATGGTTAGTGGTTTTATCAATGATTATCCGAAAAAAATCTCTATGCAGGCAAAGGCAGATGGAAGGGGTGGAATTGAGATTGGCTTTGTTTTATTAAAGCATAAAATGGAGATTTTCAATTCGCTATTTGTCGATGGTACTCTTGTCTTAAACCAAGACCAGATTGCTAGTGGAGAACAGCAGTACTAGACAGCAACTGTAGGCAAAACAAATATTTAACAGTAGCTATCAGATTTCTAGCCCGTTCGGCTACGCAGTACTTCTGAGATGCAAATTGTGCTTAATTCGCATGAAAAGCTTTAAAACGAATGGGGGCGCATGCAGCTTTCTTTCAGCTTCGACAATGCCGGAATTTTCTTGTCAGGTCTTCCTTACTGGATAACACATGTCACCCTTCAAGTCCTGACATGGCTAGTAACCTTTCTGTCTTCCTCTCCTATCTCCTTCCCTTCCTTTCCCTTCCCTGGTTTTCAAGCAACAACCAGAAAAAAAAAAAAAAAGGTTTGAGAATTACGTACAGTTCCTAGTCAACCAAGGAGCAAAGCTAAGTGCCGCAGAATTACGTACAGAAAGTTCAATATTATTTGTAAAAGAAACAACACCAACAGGGATATCAACCACATGAACTACTAATTAAAAAAAAAAACATCTTACTGCCATGACCATATCCTCCTAATCAATCAAACCCAAGGCTCTTCCTTATCTCCAAAACCAACTCGTGGACCTTTCCAGGTTCTGCAAGAGACTTGGCTACACTCTCTTTTTGCAGGCACCTGTTAGCCCATGCAATGATCTTGGGGCATTGAGCTTCTATGCTGAAGTTACCGATGGTCTCATAAGTATAAATCCCGCAACAGAAAGGAAGAAGGCAATATCCACATACCCCAGAGTCTCACCCCCCAAAATAAGGCTTCTCTCCTAGTTCTCCCTCCAATAACTCAAGGCATTCAAAGAAACCCTTCTTTGCCGCCTCTAGTTCTTCTCCTTTTGTTGTCCATATCTTCCTAGAAAGATCATTGCCTGAAGATTCACGGCATATCATCACAGAAATGAAGTCCTAATTATGTAAAAGGAAGTAAAATGCCAAAAATATCACAGACTAATGTTGGGAATATAATGAACAGAATATAGTAGAACACAAAACTTAAGGGTGTGCACAAACAAAGTCCTTAAGGATATTTACTCACGTAATGTTCTTTGAGGATATTTACCTACATAAAATTGTCGATCAGGATTCAATAGCTAGGTTCTTCCTCGAAAGGAGGGATGCAGAAACAAGGAAAATAATAACAAGAAAATCCAGCAAGTTTAGATGTTTTAAGTCCAGTTATATTTTGTCTTAAAAAATATAGGTGTGTATGTAATGTTTTTTGTCTTTAAAAGGGCAGGTGTATATATAAACTTATAGCCCAGGAGAATTAAAATCTGCAACAGCTAGTTAGAAAATAAATGGTAGAATATAAGCTTATAATCCATTAGTGTGTGCGTGTGTGTGTATATCATATTCATAAGAAGGAAAATTGTGTTTTTTTAATGTGGAATATAAAAATATTTTTACTTTAGATACTGTAACTTAAAAAAAGAAGATAAACCTTTCAATATGAAATAAAAACATTTTAAAATAATTTCTGAAAATTCATTTTTATAAGGCTTTCCAGCATAGAATAAAAATATTTTGAAATAATCTCTATAATTTATTTTTGCAGCACATAATTGATATAACAGTAACATAGCAGTAGCAAAGGTATATATATTTGTCCTCACGCGCGAGCGTGGATACATCATACATGTATCGAACCATAGATTTAGCAAGATTAAAGGTATATATCCATACCTTTTTCCTTTCGAACACACACACATATGTATATATATATATATATATACACGTTTAATATTATATTGATTTAGCAAGATTAAAGGTATATATCCATACCTTTTTCCTTTCGACCACACACACATATGTATATATATATATATATATACACGTTTAATATTATATTAAAAAATACAATATTATTCTAATATTAATAGAGTAAACAATAACGACAATAACGTGAAATTACACTTTCTTTTATGTTTATTGTATAAGATATAATGTATAATCAATGGAAGGCATAGGATAAATTACAATTCACTCCTCGAGAGTTGCACGTTTTGTTAATTAACAACCAGAACCTCATATTTCCTTTTCTTTTCTTTTTATTTAAGCACAACTTATATAATTAAAATTTGATTCAATCAAGGAATTCGAAACCATCAATAAAATTTTAATTAAAAAAAATTGTAATTAAAGTTATTTAAGTTTTAGGATGTTAAATGAAAATGAAATTGAAGAGGTCCAAAGCTTTGATTTGATGTTTTTTTTTTCTGAAAAGAACTTTGATTAGGTTTAGTTAATTAAAAAAGTTGCTTCGTGTTAATCAACTTTTTTTTAGGACAGAGGACATATTCATCTCTAATTATTGTCCAATCCTCAAATGGATTTAGGAAAAAATAAAAATAAAAATAAAAATCTCTAACCCCCTCCTTAAACTTTGTCTTAAAGCAACGTCTGGTTAATTTGATAATGATTGTCTGTTGATTTGATAATGATTGTTATGCAGTGCACAAAGACGATAAAAATAAGGTTTTATTTTGTGTTTGTTTAATTTATAATTAAGAGGATTTTATAACATTCATAAGAAACTAAAATTTTAGATTTTTTCAACCAACCTAGATTTAAATTTATAATGATGTTACAATATAATTCAATATCAAAAAGTAATTAAATATTAATTTAACATACTGAATTAATGTAAATAAAAATTTTAATATTAAAAACTTACGAGATTTATTTTCATTTGATGGTCTTTATATTAAAAATTCTCAAATTTATAGAGAGAAAAACTCAAACAGTAAAACTAAATTTCTAGTAAAATAACATAAACAAAAAAATATTTTAAAATATAGTATATTTAATTAAGTCATAATTGATATTTAAAACTCAATTATTACATCTCATTGAAAGCTATCAAAACTATATTTTTTATTTTATAATTTAAAATTTATTTTTAATATTAGTATATCAAAATAATTTATAAATATAAAAAATTAAAAAAATTTATTTAAAAAAACAACAAGTAATTGGATAGAATTACTAATTGATTACCATTGTGTACTTGTCTGTCTTTCCAATTTATTAGAAAACATTATGTGGTGTTGAATTGCTTGAGAGGACATCTCTTTTGTCCCAGAGTGTTTTTAAAAATATACTAATAATTATTTTTTAAAATATTATTTTTTAAAATTTATTTTTAATATCTGTATATCAAAATAAAAAAATATAATAAAATTAAATTTAAATAATTGTTTTTTTAATTTTAATGAAACAACCGTGTTCCAAAGATACCATAATCATCAGCCAGTAAGATAATCTTAACACATTATTTTAATAACTAGTGAAAACAGTACGACAAGAGAGGCTAAACAGACGAAAACAAACTCCACAAACTCTGCCAGGCCCAGTCACAACGATGTGCTCCCAGGCTCCAGCATCACAATAGAACAACAGAAGGGAAGGCACAGCCACGAAGAGCTCCCATTATTCGAAAGAAAAACAACCCCAGGATGAGGAAATCATACGGATCGTCTGCTAATGCATGCGTATGTGTTTCCTCTTAATCCACCCCAAACCTCTTCCTGCGCTCCAAGACGAACTTGTACACATTTTTTGGGTCTTCAAGAGACTTGGATACACTCTCTTTTTGCATGCATCTCTTAGCCCATGCAATGATCTTGGGGCACTCAGCCTCTATGCTGAAGTTTCCACAGGTCTCATAGGCATAAAACCAGCAGTAGAAAGGAACGAACGCAACATCCACATACCCGAGGTTCTCTCCGCCGAAATAAGGTTTGTCTCCAAGCTCTCCTTCCAACAGCTTGAGGCAATCGATAAAATCCTTTTTTGCTCCCTCCAGTTCTTTTCCTTTCGTAGTCCATATCTTCTTAGTGATCTCATATACCTGAAAGATTCATAGCACATTATATTGTAAAGCGGACTAAACAGTACCTAGAACAAAAGACCTTGCAAAGTCCAGTTCCCATGCATACGTACCTTCTTGTCAATAAAACCTGCCCAGAATCTGGACTGGGCTCTTTGGTAAGGATCAGAAGGCAGGAGAGGGGAATTTCCCTTCCATACATCGTCAACATACTGAACAATAATAAGGGACTCACAAACTGGTCTTCCATTGTGGATGAGAGTTGGGAGCTGCTTGGATACTGAGTTCATCTGAAGAAGCAATTGACTCTCGTCCCTCGGGTTCTGTTCACTTAACACATCATACTTGACTCCCTTCTCTGCCAATGCTATTTTGACTCTCACACTAAAAGGGGCGCCTGCCTGAAATTCCAGCATTAGTTTCACCTCATCAGCCATTGTTTTTGTGAAAAGGAGTAAAACTGGATCACAGATAGTTTTTTCTCGCCTTTCAGAATGGCTGTGCTCTTGATAGTGGAAAGTAGAGATCTTTATAGCATATCTATCTTTGCAGAAAGATGTGGCGGAAATAAATGAGTGGAAAATGTGCTGTGCTAGTACTGCCCTGTGGGCAATTAGATATCATATCACAGTTTCATGTTTGTTCCTTTCCATGTCTTCAACTAAATCACGCCATCTAGTCAATGATTCCTGAAAAATAGACAAGGAAATCTCAGAGTTAATTACCCCTGAAAAAATGAGATAATTATTCATAAATTTGAGAAATTATAAACGGAATATTATGTACGATCAATTTCATTAAGGGGATTGTGTAAGGAAAAATAAAATATATGATAACGAGAGTATTTCTTATGTGATTATTATTATTATTATTATTATTTAAAGCACTAATCTTGTCAACAAACTATCTTTGATTAGGATTGTCTTTAATCTTCTTCTTTTTTAATAATTAAGCCCTCGTATATGGATTTATATAATTAATGTGGTTACCAGGTACATAAATGTTGTTGATGGTTTGATAACGAATATGCATGCAAGAATTATATTTATACTTTTAGTTGAAAAATATATATCAAAAGAAATTAAAATTATTGTGTTGGTAAATTGGTTAAGAGCATATATAATTAAGGGAAAGTGCAAACCTTGTAAGAATCCCTAACTGATATGAAAAATCTTAATTAGATATCCAATCTATTTCTCATCTAAATTAGTTTTTCAACATATCAATGAATTCTAAATTATATCCTTTCAACATTTTCTAGTTAATAAAAATATTTAATATTCATTTTATGAAAGTGATGACTTCTCTTTCCTATGAAAACCATCTAGATTCTTAATTTCCTGTGATATTTATGGTTCATAATTTAAGGAATACTTTTAATTTAAGGAATATTTTCTTAAATGAAAAGTATATTTTTTTAAATAGTTATCTTACAATACAATACATGATGAGTGATAATATAAAACTCTTATATATTTTTTATAATCAATTATATTATGCAGTTGAAGAAGTTACAGTAAATTAACAACTTTTGTTATTTGAAACTAATAAAAAGTGTGATAGATTAACATATTTTGTTTTTATTTTGGTTTTTTAATTAACAAAACTAGAAACCGGTTAAATATTAATCCCAATTATATACGAGTCTTGTGATTTATCAAACTCATCTTTTAATAAGTCTGATAATTTTTCATATTCAGTTTTGTTAGGCTCGACCAAGCACTAAATTTGGACATTAAATTTGACAATCTATTAGACCTAACTTCTTTAGGCGTAGCTAGCTTTTAAGAAGTTAAATAATTTGTCAAACTCGGTTCTTTTGGGTTTGACCAAGCATTGAACTTGGAGATTGAGTATGACAATCTGTTAGATCTAACTTCTTTAGGTTTAGCCAACTTTTAACAAGTTTGATAATTTGCGAGACTTTGTTTTCTTGAGCTCGACTAAGCATTGAACCTGGAAATTGAGTGTGATAATATGTTAGAGTTAAATTTTTTAGACTTAGCTAGCTTTTAATAAGTTTGATAATTTGCGAGACTCAGTTCTTTTAGACTCGGCCAAGCACTGAGTCTAGATATTAAATATGATAATCTGTTAAACCTAATTTTTTTAAGTTCAGTCAGACATTGTTTCTAATCATATATTAGTCTAATAATCTATTAAACTTGACTTGTCAAGACTCAGCCAAGTATATAATTCAAGTGTATAAAGATTTTTTTTTTTCTAAGATCAAGTTAAGGATATGTTTCCTTGATCTTTTCTTTTTGACAAAAAAGATAATGAATTATAAATATCAATTAAAATTTAAAAAATGAGGGGAGTCTCTATACTTCACAACATATTTATTTTTAGAATTAATTTCTTTTTAAAACATTATTGTATTTTTTTTAAAAAAAATTATTTAATCATTAAAAAATCCTTAAATTCACTATAAAAAACTCTTGGCATATCCTTAGATTTTAGTTACAAATTATCTCAGTCAGAGAAAATAAATTAGATTATCTCAATCATGAGATTTCAATATATAAAATTTGTTGAGATATATTGGAAGTCTAATCGAGGTTGTGTCCTTGGATTTGAAACTTTTTCAGGCTTTGCATGAAGAAAACTAAGGACAGCTTTGGTAATTTCAAGTCAATTCGTATACGATATGTTTTTGCCATGGGTCCTTATGTCAGAGTCACGGGAAGCACGAAAGGGGAAACCACCAAATCTGGGCTCCAAAACATGCAATCATTTTCTTGAAAACATCAAATTATTGTCATTTTCTTGAGAATTGGCTATTCACGAGTCTGCAACATTATTCTTGGCCAGCTTGAAATATGTTTAGTTTCTTAGAGCATTTTCCGACTATAGCACCATAAAAATTAAAATTTAGTAAAATAACACATCAATGAAAATATTTTAAAAAATAACATGGAAAGTTGTAGAGGGTATTCATGACTTGTGAGCTGTAAATATAATTTTTAACTTTTTTATACAGTAAAAAAGACTGACATAATTTTAAATAAAAAAAATCGTGTAATCAATAAATTCTCATTCCTTCTCTTTTCCGAGCAAAAATTAGCACATCAAATATAAATACCAACTAGTACAGATCCAAGAAAATGGCAGCTAGTTCAGATTCAAGGAAAAGCTTCAAAGCACACATCGCAAAGCCAAGTGCCACAGAATTACGCACAGAAAGTTCAATATTATTTGTAAGAGAAACAACCCCAACATGGAGATCAACCACATGAACTACTAATAAAAATAAAAAAACATCTTACTGCCTTGACCATATCCTTCTCATCAATCAAACCCAAGGCTCTTCCTTATCTCCAAAACCAACTCGTGGACCTTTCCAGGTTCTGCAAGAGGCTTGGCTACACTCTCTTTTTGCAGGCACCTGTTAGCCCATGCAATGATCTTGGGGCATTGAGCTTCTATGCTGAAGTTTCCGATGGTCTCATAAGTAGAAAACCCGCAACAGAAAGGAAGAAAGGCAATATCCACATACCCCAGAGTCTCACCCCCAAAATAAGGCTTCTCTCCTAGTTCTCCCTCCAATAACTCAAGGCATTCAAAGAAACCCTTCTTTGCCGCCTCTAGTTCTTCTCCTTTTGTTGTCCATATCTTCCTAGAAAGATCATGTATCTGAAGATTCACAGCACTTCATCACAAAAATAATATAGCAGAACACAAAACCTAAATAGACGTGCACAAGTAATGTCCTTAAAAATATTTACTTTCCTTAAAGATATTTACCCACATAAAATTATTATCCACCAGGATTCAGTAGGTTCTTCCTCGAAAGGAGGGATGCAAAAACAACAAGGAAAATACCAGCAAGAAAATCCAGTAAATTTAATGTTTTAAGTGAAGTGATATTTTGTGTTTTTCTAACATGAGATATAAAAATATTTTTACTTTAAATACTTTAACTTAAAAAAATAAAATATTTCTGATAAGAAATGAAAACATTTTGAAATAAACTCTGAAAACACTTTTCAATATAAAATAAGAACATTTTGAAATAAGCTCTAAGAATTCATTTTTACAGCAAATAATTGATATTACAGTAACATAACAGTAGCAAAGGAATATATATTTCTCCTCACGCAAGCAGAGATACATGTATCGTCATCGAAGGGGGACCAAAGATTTAGCAAGATTAAAGGTACATATATCCATACCTTTTTATCAATAAAATCAGCCCAGAACATGGACTGAGCTCTCTCGTAAGGATCAGAAGGTAGCAAAGGAGCCTTGTCCCTCCACACATCATCAATATACTGAACAATAATAAGGGACTCACAAACTGGTTTTCCTCTGTGGACGAGAACTGGAATCTTCTTGTACACTGGGTTCATCTGAAGAAGCAATGCACTCTTGTCCCTCAAGTCCTGTTCACTGTACTCATACTTCACTCCCTTCTCTGCCAATGCTATTCTCACTCTCATGCCAAAAGGGCTTGCCCAGAAATCCAGCAGTGTCACCTCCTCAGCCATTGTTGTTGTGAAAAAAGAGTAAAACTGAATCACAGATAGTTTTTTCTCGCCTTTCAGAATGGCTGTGCTCTTGATAGTGGAGAGTAGAAATCTTTATAGCATATCTATCTTTGCAGAAAGATGTGGCGGAAATAAATAAGTGGAAAATGCGCTGTGCTAGTGCCCAGTGGGCAATTGGATACCATAACGCCTTTTCATGTTTGTGCCTTTCTATGTCTTCAACTACATCACACCAACTGGTCAATGATTCCTGAAATCTCAGAGTTAATTGCCTGACAAAATGAGATGAGTATTCGTAAATTTGAGAAATTATCACTGGAATTCATATTATGTACGATCAATATATATTTTATTAGGGGGGTTGTGTAGGGACAATAAAATATATGATAACGAGAGTATTTCTTAAGTGATATTTTATTATTATTATTATTCAAAGCAAGCATAATCTTTCCAGCAAACGTTTTCAATTTATACACGATCTGTTTTTGCCATGGGTTCATATGTCAGTGTCATGGGAAGCTCGAATGTGGAAACAACCGAATATGGGCTCGAAACATTTAAAAAAATAACTTGCAATCATTTTCCTGTGAACATCAAATTATTGTCATTAATTTTCTTGAGAATGGACTATTCACGTGTCAACAACCCTATTCTTGTCTGACCTGATAACTAGGATTTTGCTGTGTTCAAGGTATAACGGCCAAGGAGTTGCTATTTTGAGGTTTCTTTCATGCTTCAATTTAGAAAATTAAGGATGTAGCGGGATTTAGGAGGAGGGACATATAACGTATCTCTACGTTGTGCAGGACCCATCAAGCCCTTGTTGAATAAAAAGATAAACTAGAAATTTAATTACAAAGACAACTTTTTCACATGCAAATTAATTAATGATAATTACATATAGACGTGGAAATTTGAGTCCTGAGGCTGACAACTAGGATTTTGATGTGTTCAAGAGAATGGCCAAGGAGTTGCTATTTTGAGATTTCTTTCATGCTTAAATTTAGAAAATTAAGGATGTAGTGGGATTTAGGAGGAGGGACATAGCACGTATCTCCATGTTGTGCAGGACCCATCAAGCCCTTGCTGATTTTGGTTGGGGTATGCCTACGAAGGTGGACCATTTTAAAAAGACAAATCTTTCAACATGAAATAAAAACATTTTAAAATAATTTCTGAAAATTCATTTTTACAACGCTTTCCAACATATAATTAAAATATTTTAAAATAATCTCTGATAATTTATTTTTACAGCACACAATTGATATTACAGTAACATAGTAGTATCAAAGGAATATATATTTGCCCTCACGCAAGCATAGATACATGTATCGAAGGGGGACCACAAATTTAGCAAGATTAAAGGTATATATCCATGTTGGTGGGAGAAACCACTTGTGGTGGCTTTGAAACACTCAGAGGGGATAAAATATACTTTTTTATTTCAAGAACAAAGCTTACAATAACATAAACAAAAGCTTACAACAACCCCTTTCTCTTTCTCTCTTTCTAGTGTTTCTCTCAATCTCTCCACACATAATTGCATAAGTTTAGCTATCTATTTATACACGAAATCAAAACAAGAAAATTCAACCTTCAAGTGTGAAGGCGGTTTTTGGCCGACGGTGTGAAAGCGGCTGGCGGCTGGTCGGTTGGTGGCTGGGCGGTGACAGCTGGTGGTTGCCTTCCTTGACCTTCTGGATTGAGTTTACTTCAACAAATCTCCCCCTTAAACTCAATCGAGGGATGTCATTCCAAGCATGAATTTCAATCTGATAAATACTTCTCTTTTCAATGGCTTGGTAAAGATATCTGCAGCTTGATCATCTGTCTTGCAGGATATCAGCTCGACTTCTTTGTTCTTTACATGCTCTCGAATAAAGTGATGACGTGTATCAATATGTTTACTTCTTTCATGATACACCGGATTCTTTGCCAATGCAATCGCTGATCGATTATCGATATAAATCTCTGTAGGATTTTCTTGAGGAAATCCCAAAAACTTCAGCAAATTCCTTAACCATATTAAATGGCATACAACTGAGTTGGCAACAACATACTCAGCTTCACAGCTTGATAATGTGACAATTGATTGCTTTTTGGATGACCATGTGAAAGATGTATCTCCCACGAAAAATACAAACCCTGTTGTACTTTTTCTTTCATCCAGATCTCTACCCCAATCACTATCCGAGTAGCCAGTAAGATTGAAATTTATACTTGAGGTATAAAACATACCTTCATTTATTGTGCCTTTGATGTAGCGAAGAATTCTCTTGGCTGCATTCAAATGAGACTGGTCTGGCTTCTCCATATATCTGCTGATCAATCCGACTTCGTAGAGTATATCTGGTCTGGTACATGTCAAGTACCTTAAGCTTCCTACTAAGCTTTTGAAGTAAGTTGGATCAACATTTCCAACTTTACTTTTCTTTAATTCCACTCCATTCTCAACTGGAGTTGATACCGGATTGCAGCTTTCCATCTTGAACCTTTCAAGAATATCTTTGGCATAACTGCTTTGGGATACAAAAATCCCTTCTTCTTTCTGCACCACTTCTAAGCCAAGAAAATGTGCCATCAGACCAATGTCTGTCATCTCAAACTCTTGCACCATGCTTTTCTTGAAGTCTTCGAACATGGTAGGATTGTTGCCGGTGAATATCAAGTCATCAACATATAGGCACACAAATAATATGCTGCCATCTACTTCTTTCTTCACATAAATTGCGTGTTGATATGGACATTTTTCAAATCCATTATCTTGAAAATACCTGTCAATTCTAGTATTCCAAGCACGCGGAGCTTGCTTCAAACCGTAGAGGGCTTTCTTCAACTTGTATACTTTGCCTTCATTTTCAGCATCAATGTATCCAAGTGGTTGTTCAACATAGATCTCTTCTTCTAGGAAGCCATTCAGAAATGCTGACTTCACATCAAGTTGATAGATCTTCCATCTATGTTGTGCTGCTAGTGAGATCATCAGTCTGATTGTCTCTAGCCGGGCTACTGGAGCAAACACTTCTCCTTAGTCAATGCCTTCTCTCTGTTTGTAGCCTTTCGCCACTAATCTTGCTTTGTATCTTTGCACTTCTCCTTTTGCATTCTTCTTTGTCTTATAGACCCATTTGACACCTATTGCTTTCTTGTTTTCTGGTAGATAAGTCAGCTTCCAGGTATCATTCTTCTCAATGGCATATATTTCTTCATCCATTGCTTTTATCCACTTCTCTTCTGTGATAGCTTCATTGAAGCTAAGTGGGTTACTATCTGCAAAGAAACAAAATAGAGTTGTATCTTCCATTACTTGAGTGGCGTCATACAGCTCTTTTAGATTTCTCATCCTTCCTGGTCCTTCTGATGAGGATGCTGATGATGGTTCTGGTAATGATGGTGTTGATGATGATTCTGACGTGTTTCTCCTATTGAATACAGGAAATCTGTGTACCGGACTTTGTGGCTCATCTTTTGGTACTATTGGACCTTCTACAAGTACTGTTGGTACTTCTTCATCTTCAAGGATCAAATCAGTGTTGATCCATTTAACTGCTTCTTGGTCATCATTCCATTGCCAAGTTCTATCTTCTTCAAAGATAACATCTCTGCTCATAATTACCTTCTTGGTGATGGGATTATACAGCTTGTATCCCATTCTTCTCTCACCATATCCGACAAAGATGCATTTCTCACTTTTATCATCGAGTTTGGTCCTTCTTGCATCTGGGATCTTTGCATATTCCACACAACCAAAGACTCGAAGATGAGTAACACTTGGTTTGTGACCACTCCATACTTCTTGTGGAGTGATAGCTTGCAAACTTCTGGTTGGGCAGCGGTTCCGCAAATATACTGCACATGATACAACTTTAGCCCAGTATTGCTTGGGTAGCTTCTTTGCTTTGAGTAGACTTCTTGCCATATCAAGAATTGTTCGATTCTTCCTCTCAGCTACACCATTCAGCTGTGGTGTATAAGCTGGTGTTGTCTGATGTCTGATGCCTTGTTGTGTACAAAAGGCTTCAAAATCATTTGCTGTATATTCTCCACCTTGATTAGATCTCATGGTTCTGATCTTATAGCCACTTTGCTTCTCAACAATTGCTTTAAAATCTTTAAAACAATTGAACACTTCTGACTTCCTCTTCAAAAAATATACCCATGTCTTTCTGCTAAAATCATCAATAAAAGTGAGGAAGTACCTATTTTGTCCAGTCGACATAGGCTTTATAGGACCACACACATCTGTGTGTATTAACTCTAGTGGCTTGTTTGCTTTCTAGTTGACTTCTTTGGCAAAACTGGATCTGTGATGTTTGCTGAGGACACAACTCTCACAGACTTCTTCTAAATGATCAATGTGGGGCATACCTTTGACCATCTTCTTGCTTGCTAGCATCTTCAGACTTGTGAAATTCAGATGTCCAAGCCTCAGGTGCCAAAGCCATTCTTCACTGTTGGTGATGGCACTCAAACACTTTGCTGCATCATATTGGATGTTTAAAGGAAACATCCTATTCTTGGATATTTTCACATAGGCAATTAATCTTCCATTGTAGTCTGTAATTGTCAGATGACAATTCTTCATGTAAAGTGTATAGCCTCTCTCCAAAAGTTGACCTATGCTCACCAAGTTCTGCTTTATGGCTGGGACATAGTAGACATCGGCGATGTAGCTATGATCGCCATTCTTCAACTTGATTGGGATGTTACCTTTACCTTTGAATGGAACTTTTAACGTATCTCCAAAGGTGATAAAACCTTGTATGGTCTCATCTAGATCACCAAATAAATCTCGTTGACCACACATGTGATTGCTGGCTCCAGAATCAAGATACTAAATATTCTCTTGATTCTTGTCAAGTCCTTGTTGGACAAATAATGCAGCTGCTCCTCTACTGTTGACATCCTCTTCTGCATAGTTGACTCGCTCACGTATCTCTAGTGGAGCTT
Source organism: Populus euphratica (assembly GCF_000495115.2). NCBI lineage: Eukaryota > Viridiplantae > Streptophyta > Magnoliopsida > Malpighiales > Salicaceae > Populus > Populus euphratica. Next base: position 392,255 of record NW_011499885.1, on the reverse strand, counting down.
TCTTTTGACATTCAGTGCTATAGTGGCCAAATTGATTGCAATTATAACACTGAATATTCCTCTTGTCACGATTATTGTAACCGCCTCCTTTTCCTCTAGGAGTGAATGCTTGTTGTCCTCGACCTCCTCTGGTGGTGTTTTTACCACCTCTTCCTCTAAAACCTGTATTCCAAGAACCTCTGCCTTGAAATCGTTGAAATCCTCCTCGTGTTTGTTGACTTCTTCCTCGAGTGGTGTATCCACTTGTTGAAGTCTCCCCTTGCTCATATCTGTCTTTGAGAGACAACTTTGCTTGTAAGGCATGCTCAATTGCCTTATCTCCATTTCTTTTTACAATCTTCTGCTCATGAGCTTGCAAAGAACTCATAAGTTCATCCACTGTTAACTTATCCACCTCTTTGGACTCTTCAATAGCGACAACAACAAAATCAAATTTTGGATCTAGGGATCTCAAAATTTTCTCAGTAATTCGAGCATCTGAAAGGGCTTCTCCGTTTCTTCTCATCTGATTGACTATCACCATAATTCTTGTGTGATAATCAGAAATGGATTCTGAGGACTTCATTTGTAACAATTCAAATTCACCTCGTAAAGATTGGAGACGAATCTTCTTTATTCTGTCAGCACCTTTGTATTTTTGTTGGAGAGCCTCCCATATTTCTTTTGATGTTTCTGCGGAAGCAATGATTTCAAATGTCGCTTCATCAAGACCTTGATAAATGATGGTCTTTGCTTTGTTGTCTTTCTTTCTATTAGCTTTGAGGACTTGCTTCTGTACCTCTGGTAAAGCATCTTCTGATTCTTTGGACTCTGGTTCATCATAACCATATTGCACAATGTCTATACACTCTTGTGAACCAAGGAATGCCTTCAATCTGATGCACCAACTATCATAGTTGTCTTTGGTTAGCTTCGGGATGAGTGTTTGTGCATTTTCTATAGTCATTTCGCTCTTTAAATGACTATATCACCTTTTTGGGAGTTGAATTTGGCAAAAACAACACCGTAGATGGATCCAGAATGGTCCAAATAGTAGGGAACCGGTCTGACTTTGTAGAAAACGGGTCAAAAATGAGGTGAACCGGTCCAAAAACCAATTCGGGTGGTTTGCTGGGTTGAACCGGGAATATTCCAAGGAATATTCTTTTTGACTTTGACTTTAGAATATGGCTCGGAGCTTGGCTTGGCTTCGGAATATGGCTTGGAGCTCGGCTCGGCTTCGAAATATGGCTTGTGGCTTGGCTCGCGGCTCAGATCGAGGCTTGGCTCGGCGCGGCTCAAATATGGCGCGCGTGTGGCTCACTCGTCTTCTTCCTCGGGCGCGTGGGCTACAGGGCTGAAATTTCAGACGGAGAGTGTGGTCCACCCCGTGCTCCGATTGATCTGATTTTTACACCGTTGAGTTCGTATTGATGAGCTCTACACTTTGGAATGATCAAAACTTGTTTTTGACAACTTTTAAAATTCAAATATTTCCCAAAAATACCTCTGTTTTCTGACGAACGGGACTCTGATACCAATTGTTGGTGGGAGAAACCACTTGTGGTGGCTTTGAAACACTCAGAGGGGATAAAACACACTCTTTTATTTCAAGAACAAAGCTTACAATAACATAAACAAAAGCTTACAACAACCCCTTTCTCTTTCTCTCTTTCTCTCTTTCTCTCTAGTATTTCTCTCAATCTCTCCACACATAATTGCATAAGTTTAGCTATCTATTTATACACGAAATCAAAACAAGAAAATTCAACCTTCAAGTGTGAAGGCGATTTTTGGCCGACGGTGTAAAAGCGACTGGCGGCTGGTCGGTGACAGCTGGTGGTTGCCTTCCTTGACCTTCTGGATTGAGTTTACTTCAACAATCCATACCTTTTTATCAATAAAATCAGCCCAGAACATGGACTGAGCTCTTTCATAAGGATCAGAAGGTAGCAAAGGAGCCTTGTCCCTCCTCACATCATCAATATACTGAACAATAATAATAAGGGATTCACAAACTGGTTTTCCTCAGTGGACGAGAACTGGAATCTTCTTGTAAACTGGATTCATCTGCAGAAGCAAATCAGTCTTTCCGTTGCGCAATTCCTGTTCACTATACTCATACTTGACTTCCTTCTCAGCTAGTGCTATTTTGACTCTTATGCCAAAGGGGCTTGCCCAGAAATTTAACAGTTTCACCTCATCAGCCATTGTTGAAGTGAAAAAAATATGACAACTAAGATCATAAATAGTAGAAAGCAAGCCTTTATAGCAGACTTGCTATCTTCATCTGCAGAGCGTGTGTGGTTGTGACATGTCGTGGAAAAAGTTGCTGGGCTAATCAAGGATATTAATAAAAAAAGTAAGCAAAAATTATATTTAGAATAATGTTTCACGGCATGAAAAGACATTCATGATCAAAAGTGAGTTTTAGTTGAACAAATTTAACTTGGTTTTTCTTTTATTTTTGACAGAACATATTTTTGAAAAGTTATAAAAATTTTAAAAATATTATATTATTTATTAATTATATCAAATTTAATCTTTAAATGTTTAATTATTATATATTTTATTTTAATTTTTTTAATTTCATCCATTAAAATTTTATTTGATTTTATTTTTATATTAATTTTATTCTTTATTTTTATATTTTTTATTTGCTTTTCTCTTATTATTTTTTTAATTGAAATTGTTTATCTATCAAAATTGATCCTTATTCTTTTAATTCTTATATTTATTAAATTGTTATTATTATTATTATTTTAATTTCATTATCTTTTAACTTTTTTATTTGTTAGATTTGATTTCTACTATTTTAATTATTATTTATTTTATTTGAGATAATTTATAAAATTAGAATTTTCTTTCAATTTCATTTAAATTTGTAATTTGTAATTTTTTTTATTATTTTATTATACTTAAAAAAACATTAATAAGTTATTTTTTAGTTTATTTTTTATAATATAACCAAATACTAAAAAGTGTTTTTCAATTTTTTTTCATGACATTACCAAACATCGAAAAATAATTTCTTCTCTAGAAACCCACTTTCTTAAAACAGCACTTTTCAAAAGCACATATTTGTTAACAAACAAACAAAACCTAAAACCAAACTGAGTTTGCCACCCAAAAAGTTAAATTTTCAGTTATATGAGTTAACTCGGAATAATTTTAAAAAATAAAAAAATAGTTATAATATCTTATATGAAAAGTTAAAAAAATAATTTATATAGATATAAACTATATATATCTCAAACATTTTAAAAATTATTTTAAAATATTTTTTATTAGACATTAAAAATATAATATATTAAGACTATTTCAACCATTGAAGTATTTTTTAAAAAACAAATCTTTATCAACCTTTTCCTTCCGAACACATATAAATATGTACACACATACACACACAAATATATACCTGCATATACACACATGAAAGTGTAATTTCATGTTATTGTTTACTCTATATATAAACGCTAAAATAGTATTTTATTTTTTTAATATTTTATTATTAAAAAAATAAAATACTATTTTAGCGTTTATATATAGAGTAAACAATAACGTGAAATTACACTTTCTTTTATTGTTTTTATGTTTGTTGTATAATTAACAATATCTTAAAAGATATAGGGAAAATATTGTAGTGTTGAGAAAGTATTGTACCTTTTACCTGATACATATATTTTTTTATTATTTTTGTCCCCATATTTTTTTTTCTCTTTCTTGGGTTTAGATGTTTTTTTCTTCTTCTTTTTTTTTTTTCCCAAGATTGTCTTCTTCTTCTTCTTTTATTTTTTTATTCTTTATTGTTTTCATGTTTTTTTTTTTAAATTATCTTTGTCAATGTTTTTTTAATATAGAGTTGGTTAAAAATTTAGTTCTGTAGTTTTTTTTCTTTAAAATATTATGGATTTCTACAATGTTTCCTTATAAGGCTTTTATTTTTATTTTTTTATCAATTTTATTTTTTAAAACTTTTTTTTATTTTGTTTTTGTGTTTTTTTTAAATTATCTGTCAATTTTTTTAATATCAAACTAGTTGAGAATTTAATTATGTAGTTGTTTTTTAAATCATTATATATTACTATAATGTTTCCCTACATGATTTTTTTTATTTTTTATAATTTTTTTTATAATGGTCTTTGTTGATTTTACTTCGTAGTTTTTTTTTAAAAAACACTATGGATTGTTACAGTGTTTCCCCACATGATTTTTTCTAAAATTATCTTTGTCAATTTTTTTTTTAATATTAAGCTAGTTGAAAATTTAGTTTTAACTTTTCCCATAAGTTTTTTCCCCTTTTATTTTGCTTTTTTTTTTTTCAAAATTGTTTTCTTCTTCTTCTTCTTTTAATTTTTTTGTGTTTTTTTAAATTATTTTTGTTGATTTTTTTAAATAAAACTGGTTGAAAATTTAGCTTTGTAGTTTTTTTTAAAAAAATATTATAGATTGTTATAGTGTTTTTCTATATGGTTTTTTTTTATGATTTTTTATGTTTTTTTTCCAAAATTGTCTTTATCAATTTTATTTTTTTCATATTGAATTAGTTGAAAATAAAGTTTCATAGTTTGTTTTCTTAAAAAATACATTATGGATTGCTATAATGTTCCCTTACATAATTTTTTATTATGATTTTTTTAGTTGTCTTTATGAATTTTATTATTTTTAATATTGAGTTGATTGAGAAGTACAACTTTAGATTTTCTCATGAAACATTATAGATTGTTACAGTATTTTCCTACATGTTTGTTTTTTCTTTTATTTGTTTATGATTTTTTTTCAAAATTTTATTTGTTTATTTTATTTTTTAAATATTAATTTAATTAAAATTTAATTTTTTATAATTTTTTTTTAAAAATATTATGAATTACAATAATTTTTTTTCGTATAATATTTTTTATTTTTTCATAAATCCACAATAATATACAAATATTCCACCAGCCCGTGGCATCGTGCGGCTTTGCCATCTAGTATAGAATGTGTAATGAATAGAACGCATAGGGTAAATTACTGTTCCCTCCCTGAGAGTTGCATGTTTTGTTAATTAACAACCAGAACCTGGTATTTCTTTTATTTATTTATTTAAGCACAACTTATATAATTAAAATTTGATTCAATCAAGGAAAAACAAAACCATCAATTAAATTTTAATTAAAAAAATTTGTAATTAAAATTATTAAAATTTTAAGATTTTAAATGAAAATGACCCTGGATCTTAAAAATCAAATCAATTAAAGAGGTTCCAAAACTTTGATTTGATAGTTTTGTTTTTTTAAGAACTATCTTAATGCAACGTATAATTGCGTCTAATTGATTTGATAATGATTGTTATACAATACACAAGAGAGATAAAAATAAGGTTTCATTTTTGTGTTTGTTTCATTTATAAAAGGATTTTATAACTTAGATAAAATCTTAAAATTTTAGATTTTTCACAACTAACCTAGATTAATAATAATGGTAGAATATAATTCAATACTCAAGAAGTAATTAAATACTGATTTAACATACGGAATGTAAATAAAAAAATTTAATATTTAAAAATTATAAGATTTAGATTTATTGGATGATCTTTATTTTAATTATAACCACATATTTAAATGTCAAAGAATATTAAGTTATATTTTTGTTGTTTTCTTTTGATAATAAAAATTGGAATATAAACCTTCTATTTATTGTTTATTGGTTACTCTCTACTAGTATTTATCTACTAGTAAATAGGTTTTGAAGTTATTACAAACTTAATCAAATTATAATGCATTCGTTATTGATTTGTTACATTGTTGAAGTTGTTGTTGTGTGTTTTTTTTTCTTAGATATTTGTTAAATAAAAAAAAAAAACCATAGCAAATTGTCCAGTAGCAACCACCCAACTTCTTCATTCTTTTTTATTCTAAGAATGTGTGACTTCAAGTGCTCCTTTTTCATTTCTCCACGTATCATACATGTTTCTTTTAACAACTCTAAACTATTTCTATTATGTACTCTAATCTTCCTTTTCCTTGATTAAACTTTGTTCATTGTGTATTATTAGTTTAACTTATAACCAAATCTTGTTCTATTTTAATCTGGTTCAAATTTATCAAACATTTGTAAAGTCTGGTCTTTTATTAGTTCTGTATTTCTTGTCTTTAGTATAGCATCCATGAAATGATATTTTTTAGGTTATCTCGTCAAACTTGTAATCTAAATTATAAGATCAGGATAACCTAATAAAAAAAAATCACAAAACTTATTTTTTTAAAAGAAAATATTAACATGCATTAACTTTTCAAATCTGTGACCTGGGTCTTAGACCTAAAACACAATATACGATAAAAACCATAAAATTTAATTCTCAATCAATTAAATTATCAATGATAAAATTCAAAAATATAATTTTAATTATATAAAAGGATTAAAAAATAGCAATTAAAAAAACAAGGATCAAATTGAAACACAATAAATTTTATTAAAGAATAAAATTAATTTTTCAAAAAAAACTAAGAATAAAAATTAAAAATCAAAAGAATAAGGATTGAAGTAGAAATCCTCATAAATTGGAGGCTACTCTAATACTTTGCATGACCGTCGCAAACTTTGATCGAATAAAAGAGAAAAAGAGAGGGAAAAGGTGTTGCTGATGACAAACTATGCCACCAATAATCATATGGGCTGCTTCAGAAGAAAAAAAATATGATGATATTTCTAATGACTCAGTAAAAGAAGGATTTTGACTCTTTTTTTTTTTATTATTTACATGGGGTGTCCGGGCCAACTTGCGCGCACCACGACTAATCCCCACGGCTCACTGAATACCCTGCAAACTCAATAGGCATGCAAGGCACCGCGGGGGTGACAGACGTGCACACCAAACCTCGAATCCAGATGCAATAGAAGGAGACAAACCCCTTCCACCGCTAGTCCAAGCCCTGGAATGCAAAAGGATTTTGACTTTTGAAAGGCGTCACACAAGCCAACAATTTTTTTAATATTTTTTATATTTATTCAAATACTAGATTGCCCCTAATATGACATGATAATAACAAAAATCACGGTGAAAAGATAAAAAAAAATCCTTTACAACAATTTTAAATTTTTTTGTTTTTAAATGCATTTTGATTGTTTTATTGTGTTTTTTTAAAAATAAAAAAAGATTTTTTTATTTCTAATCAATTTGATAATAATTAATAATAAATATTGTAAAAAATTTTAATTTCTATGACTAGTTTAAAGCTTCCCAGAGGGAAGGCTAAGACCATGAAAACATTATTTATGTGAATAATGTTTTCATCTTGCGGACTACAGTTTTTTTTTTTTTTTTGGTTTCTTGTTTTAGCTTTTGGTAATTTTAAAATAAATATAAGCTAATAAATTATTAGATTAATTTAGGAATCATTAAATTAACCCTTTTTTTCATTGTATTTAAAACCCTATATAAATTAAGTTTCGGTTTCTTAAATTAATAACAATCAAATGGATAGGTATAATTAATGTTTGCCAAAGATCAACGTGGTGGATTGATTGGCAATCGTTGATTGAGCGGCTTCTGGGTTGCCACGCACTACATTGTTGATTCTTTTTCTTCGACCTGTCAATGGCTGTAGCGTTCGGGATGGTATGTTAGGGACCTTTACCAACCTTTCTGGACAGGGAAGATAATATTTTCTGGATTTAATAAATAATAAATAAGGTATGAATATTATAAAATTCAATTCAAAATTCGGCCGAACTCAATCCAAATCATATATTTATATTATATAAACACTTTAATATTGATATATATATATATATAATAACTATTTTGTTTTTTATTGATTAATAAATAATAATAGATAATAAATACTTATTAAATACCTAAAACTTGATAAATAATTTATAGATATTTAAATTTCTTACATGATGAATAATAAATAAAATATAAATATCAAGAATTTCAACTGGGGTACCCATTTACAACCCTACTTATGACTGTAGATTTTATGGGATCAGTTCCTTCAATGAATAAAAAGTTTGCAATTTTGCAGAAGGAGAGAGCGTTACTATTTTATAAAAATCTCTCTGGCTATGGAATTATACTTTATATTCTTTACTCAAGCTTTAATGTTTTTTGCCATGAGTCTATTTTTTTATAAAAGGAAAAGTAAAAAGAATTTACTTACCTAAAGACATCAAATTTGTCTGGTTTTCATGCAAAGAATTTCCATGGATGGTAACTTGCAAGTTTTGCTGGAAGAATTAGATCGCTAAAATGCAAAGATTTCAGATACGAATTAGAAATGGCTAAAATTCAAAGATTTCAGATACGCTACCTGCAGTGCCTCGAAGTTCATGCTCTAAACTTCCTAGCATGTGCAGCATTGGTAGGTAGCCCAAGCCAATGGAACTTGACCAAAATACACGAGGCCTGATGAGTCACAGCCTGCAGCTCTTTTCCAGGATGATCAGTGACATGAATGCAGCTTGGAGAAAAAGAATAAAAGTTGCAGGAAGTTGTTCACTGCCAACCAGATCTTGACACAAGTTTCATTAATACATATTATATCATAATCACGGACTTGAAGTTCAACTTTACAGGGAGAAAACCACATCCTAAGTCAGGCACGACGAGGTGCCCTCTCGGACTAGAAACACAAAGGCAGGGACAACTGTCTGCCCTCCTTATTTAAAACATAAATCACTCAGGACACAAGAAAAACTTCTTAACAGGAAATGGCACATGCCTCTGCATGTTGTTCTTTCTTCTGCTAAATACCAAACTTCTTCATCAGAATCAGAACGAAATCATAGACCTTTTGTGGATCTTCAAGAGCCTTGGATACAGTCTCTTTCTGCAAGCATCTCTTACAGTAAGCAATCAGCTTCGGACACTCGGCCTCTATGTTGAAGTTTCCGATGGTCTCATAGGCATAAAACCAGCTATAGAAAGGAACAAGTGCTATATCAACGTAGCCGATGGTCTCGCCCCCAAAGTAAGGCTTGTCTCCGAGCTCTCCTTCCATCAACTTGAGGCTGTCAATGAAGTCCTTCTTGGCTGTCTCCTGTTCTTCTCCTTTTTTCGTCCATATCTTCCTCCCAAGGTCATATATCTGCAGATTCATACCATCACACAAAGGTAAAAAAAAATAAAAATCAAAGACTCTTCGGAATCACAAAAGCCAAAAGTAGCCCCAAACCCAAAGTCCTCGTTGAGATTTCCATGTTAACTACAGTAATTAACACCTGTTTACAGGGTAAAGCAAAATAAATCACTGTCACAAAGTGCACAAATCTAACACAACTAGATTGAGGAATAGTGATGGTGCCCAGAATCTTCTCTTTTACTAAGTTGAAAGTGACTGGGTGTAAAAAATCATATCTTTGAGAGCAAAAACCAACCAACCAAATTAGAAGGCTCTGGACTTTTTTTCCCACCACAATAAAGGAAAGCTTGATCAACAGGAAATTAACCTCTAGTGTCACTGTCAATGAGTGGGCGGCTACTCAGTACTGACAACCCACCTGTAGCCAATAACTCATACAGACAGAAATATCATCACCTGAGTCCAAATTCTTATCTTCGTTACAACCTTCTATGACATTTTTTTATGTTTTCCTGTTGAATCGTTAAAGCAGTTGGATACACCCAACTTGGTAATCCTTGTACAAAAACATCTTGCCAGCCTCAACTTTAATTCTCATGAATTCGCCATAATAAAAATACAGTTCATCAATTAGAAACCTTAAAGACCAATTTTTTTTAATATTTTTTTTTATCAACAAAAGAAAAATCACCGCCAACAACAACTGAGATGAACATAAACAGAATTCCCACCAATCCATACCATGATGCCTAATTTCTTCCTTTGATATTAATCTTTAGTGCTGTCAATTTTAATTTTTGTTTGATGCAATTCTACTTCTTTCAAGCTGATCAAATTTCAAAATAGGTTCAATCAGATCATAGCTCAAATGCAATAAATTCAAGAACAAAAAAGATGGAACTCTTTAAGTGCAAAGAAACACACCTTCTTGTCAACAAAATCAGCCCAGAACCTAGCCTGAGCTCTCTGGTACGGATCAGAAGGCAACAAAGGAGCGCTATCCTTCCACACCTCATCAATATATTGAACAATGATAAGTGACTCACAGACAGGTTTCCCATCATGGACAAGAACTGGGATTTGCTTGTTAACAGGATTCATTTGAAGGAGCAAAGCACTTTTGTTCCACAAATCTTCTTCCCTGTACTCATACTTGACGCCCTTTTCAGCCAACGCTAATCTCACTCTCATACCAAATGGACTTGGCCAGAAATCCAACAGGGTCACTTGACCACCAGCCATTCTTGAACTGAAAAAGAAGATGTTGCAAGTTAAGGTTCTTTTGCTTTGTTTTCTTGGGATACAAATGTGGTTGTGTTCTGGCAGTATCGAAATAAGAGTATTTATGGTTGGAAAAAAGATGGAGTGAGTGGATTATGGCAAATTTTTTAAGGTTGTGTTCTGCCAGTATCGAAATAAGAGTATCTGTGGCTGGAGTGAGTAGATTATGGCAGACTTTTTAGGGTTGTCTGATCGAAGGGAGGAGAGTAATATAATTTATATTTTGATTGTGTTTAATATTTAAAAATTTTAATTTGAGAAGATAAATACTAATTTTGAATTTTATTATTTTTAATTAAAATTTAATTATTCATACAATATAATTTTGATATATATAAATTTTAATTTAAAATATTATTTTAATATATTTCAACTTCAAAAATATTAAAAAAAAATACAACTACACTCCAAAACAAAAATCAAAGTTTTTTTAAAAAAACAAAGAGTGTGTTAAGTAATAGATTTTTTTTTCATTTTAATTTTTTTTCTTTTCCAATGAAAAAAATAGAAAATTTCATTCTTTTGTTTAGATGTATTTTTCTATAAAAAAAATAAATGCATCAAGAGTATAACAAATTTTCATAAAAAATCAAAATCATAACTTTTAATTGTTATATTGATATTACTTATTATAAGAAGTTATATTATTAAAATAAAAAAATATATTAAATTTATAGTAAAAAATAATTTTATGGTGTTAACTAAATATAAAAATGTTGGAAAAAATAATTTTAATCTTTTATATTGCTAATGAGTTTTTAGATATAAAAGAAAAAAAATTATAATTTTCATGTATTTTCTTGATTTGAAAAACTAGTAAAGAAAAATATTTTTTGAATAAAAAAATATTGTATTTGATCGTGAGGTTTCAATTTTTATTTTTATAACTTTAAATTTTTAGAAAATTAAAGTATTACTCAATTTATCTTGCAATTGTCTTGTTACTCCTTTGATTCAGAAGTGCCTAACTGTCGCTTTCCCACCCGAAGGAAAGAGGAGTCCCTTGCGCAGTCATTGCTGTAATAAAAAAAAATAAAAAATAAAAATTATGTGCATTTCTAAGATGAAATTATAATTTTACTTTTAAAAAAAAATATTTAATTTTTTTTTAAGGATATGGATGTTTTTTTTATAAAACCGTTAGTCATTATAAGAATAAAAATAAAAGGGGTTCAATAAATAATTATGTTATTACTATTTAATAAAAAAAACTAGATTTTACCTTAATTTTAATAGAGTTAAGTTTCTTCGTTGCACTTGAAATCTAAAAAACTTTGTCCTTGAAATTTAAGATGTTTTATCCTTTATAGTTTATATTTAGTTATTTTGTAATTATTAAGTGTAATTAGGGTAGCAGGGTAATCTTGTAAATAAGCAATTTTTTATTAAAAAAAACTAAAAACATATAAACAATATTAATTAGTCGTGTAATGCTGATTAATAGTCAAAACTTTGCCTCCAAGATAGAGACTGAAGCATCTCGGCGTCCCTTCCACACTTGAGGCCTTTTGTTTTTTGTTTTTTTTTTTTTCCTCTTTAACACTTGATTTTCATGTATGTATTCAAAAAATCAAATTAGCACTGGAGGTTTATTATTCTTAAGATTTTTTCTTTATTCTCTTTATTATAATTTTTTTATTTACATAATATATGAAATTAAAGAATTTTTAATTTCATCTTCAATAAAAAAAAATTTATTTATTGATGGTTCTTATCTTTTTATTACTATTTATTTTATTTAAGAAGATTTGTAAAATTATTTTTTTTATAATTTCATTCTTTTTGATGTTTTGTTCTTATCAAATCTATTTTTTTTTATTGCTATTTTTTAAATTAATTTTATTATTATTATTATTTCATTTTATAACAGGTTTAGCTTTAGTTTTCTAGTTAAGTTCAAATCTTAAATTTAATTGATTATAATTATGAGTTTAAAATATTAATTTTAATTTATAAAGTTGATTAATTAACTTTAAAACTTAAATTTAGTTGAAACTGGATTTATGAGATTAATTATGATTTATAAAATTGATTTAATTTTTTTTTGTTTTTTTTTAAAGTTTTTTATCTTTTAATATTTTATTATTTTTTTTCATTTTCTAAAGAAGTTTTTAGTCATCTTTGAAAATAAAAAAGGATATTTTGTTTTTTTTTAATTTTTTGGATTTTTTTTAAAAATTATTTTTAAATTAAATTAAATTAGCTTGCAAGATTGTAATTGAAAATCCGAGAAATCGACTTGCGGAGAAATCCAACAAAGTCACCTCATCACCGGCCATTGTTGAATTGAAAAAGAAAACGATGCAAGCGGCCATGCTTTTTTCTCTGGTCGTATAGGACAAAGGTCGCGCTTTGTCGGTGCGGAAATGTGAGCTTTTGTCTAAGATTTTATTTTTGTTTATAGATGGGGGGCAACTACTATAAACCAACAAAATGCACCATGATTTTAATACTTTTGTTCTTGTATTTTCTGTTCTCGAGAGTTGTCCTGCATGGTGTTTTTAAACCTAGTTTGGTGGTGGATTCAATCAAAAGCTCGAGTTATACGTTTTGATTAAATTATTAAAATTAATTATATTTTTTTATAAATTAAAATAATAAGTTTTGATAAAAACTAAAAAAATAATTAATGAATTTCAATTAGATTTTGAATCAGGTTTGTCAAATCAACAATATTTTTAATTTTTAATTTTTATTTTTTTATAAACTTAACTTGGTTTATGTTTTGGATCCCAAGATCACATGTTAAACCAAATTTTAAAAATATAATTTTACATAATAATACTAAAATAAAAACTTACATAAACACACAAGGTAAAGAATAGAAACTTACATAAACACACAAGGTAAAGGTAAGACATGACATAAATTTTTTTGAGGTTGATTGATATATAATTTGATATTTATGCTTTTATTTTTGAAGTATTTTTTTAAAATATTTTTTGATGATTTTGACGTATTGATATAAAAAATAAAAAAATAATTTATTTTAATATATTTTCAAGTGATAAGTACTTTACATTACAATTACAAATACTAGTTGAGAAGCTCTTTGGAATTGTATTCTAAATGACATTTCAAGAAAATTTTATTTTTCAAACAAAAATTAATTTTTTTATACTTTCAAACGTTTGGACCATCAAAATCTTACATTGAGCAATTCCCATATATTTTATTTTTAAACCTATGTTAGATAAGAAGTTAAGTTGAATGATTTGTTTTTGTTAATTTCATTCATTGTTTTCTCAATTTAATCCTTAAATTATTCTTCCTAGTTAATCTAATTGTATTAAATCATGTTTGAATAATTTTTATACAAATATTAAATAAAAAATTGGATTTTTATCTTTATATTTTTTGTACCATTGCCAAATGTGTCTTTGTGTTAACCAATTGATTGATTTACATAGATAAAGTGAATTATAATAAAAAACAAATAAAGTGTAATTTAAGTGTAATCAATGTAGATGAAATAAAATGAATGAATTATATAATATAAAATTTTTCTCTTATTACGAAGCCAATAATATTCAGTCACAAATTACTTAGCTTGATTTAACTTGAATAATATTTTTTTTGGTTAATAGTGTTAAAATTGACCCATATAAAGTCACATAACCGAATGAAAAAAGGTATAGGTAAAAATATAATTATGGTTATTTTTAAAAAAAATTATTTTTTTTTAATATTAGTATACAAAATAATTTAAATAAATTAAAAATATATTATTTTAAAATTAAAAAAAAAATTAAAGAATATTTTTAAAACACACAAACAACACACTGAAAGTCGATTTCTACTGCTCATAGCTTTGTTCTTCACTAACAAATATTCCAGTGTGCTGGGGCAACACGAACCTCCCATCACTTTGACCCCCCTTGTATCTCTCTGTCTCAAAATTCCTAGAAGTTCTGCATCATCAGCTCCTGTCACCAGTCTTAAAAATGATGAAAGGGAGACACTGAGAGCGGGTCATAGACGTTGGAATGGGACAGCTCCATTTCCACGGGCCAGAAGGGTTTTCGGTGAAGACTAAGAAAGGAGTCGTGTTGTGAATGCTCCCACAGCTTTTGGGGTTTCGAATCACAGAGTCAGATTCTACAATAGTGTTATGGGACCTGAGTTTTCAGCTGACAATGCCAGTCAGCTGGATGGAAAGATTATCTCTTCATTCTAATCACTGTTTACAAGGAGGATAACAGTAATTACGGCCCTGACGACGCCTCAGGGGTATTGTCGCCTGCTACAGTTGAGATTATGCTAACTTGCATAGAGTCTGTGGTTAAAAAAGGTTAAAGTGTAGTTGATTCCATCAAAACGTATGAACATCTGGAAAATTCTTTATGAGAAATGTCTTGTCAGAGTAATTTTCCAGTGTTTCTGGACACTGATTTGCAGTAGACAGCGTAACGTTGTACTGTTAATGAATAGTAAAAAAAGGTGGAAGGCGCGCTTTAGGGTTATAAAAATCCAGTATAGAATTACAAAATTACAGTACAAAACAACCAATCATCATATGTTTATAATGGTTTAATCTATAGTTATACAATGTGATTTAGAAGTTTACAGTACAAAACCAACCACATTTGAGAGAGGAAAAAAAAACACCAGCTCTTGCCCTAATCGACTGGATTTAGTAGAGTCATTACACCGGCCAGTTTTTCAATAAATCCGGACCAGTCTAGCTATTAGGTTGACTGGGTCCCACGTCGACCTGCCAGTCCTGTCCGGGTTTAATAAGTATGCCTTTATCAACTCAGAACATCGATGAAGTCTCAGTCATCCTCATCCGTGGAGAAACTAAAAGGAAAAGGACAGTCTTACTCTTGGAATTCCAGGCCACAAAGTTTATTCTAGCCGTGCAAAAGAAGCTGGAATTAAGTCCTATGTTCATACTCTGTTTTTTTTCTTTTTTTGATTTTTTCGAGCTAATAGGCTTTAGAAATCCTACCACAGGTTCTAAATTTCTCCGTCTACTTCGATTTTTATCTCCTTTGACAGTAAAGGCCTATAAAATATCTGTCCACTGCACGGAAATGCAGAAGCTATGAACCAAATATACAAACAACTCTCATTTATGAAGTTACGATACCCTCTCACAGCTATGCGGAACGGTTGCTTCCTGATCCCTTTCACAGTGATACTATGGAGCAGTTTTGTTGCGACCTTGGTGGCTGATAGAGTAACCAGCATTAACACTGATCAAGATGCTCTTCTTGCCTTGGAAGACCACATCGTTAATGACCCTCAAAACCTGCTGACTACCAACTGGACTGCTACTACCTCTGTTTGCGACTGGGTTGGTGTCACTTGTGGAACTCGCCACCGTAGGGTCAGAGCCTTGAAACTCTCTCACATGGGTCTTACAGGTACCATCCCTCCACATCTGGGAAACTTGTCATATCTAGTTTTTGCCTCCTTCTATAATAATAGTTTCAGTGGCTCTCTCCCGGACGAGTTGGCTAAGTTACGTAGGCTAAAATACTTCAGCATACAAAAGAACTACTTCGGCGGGGAGATCCCATCATGGCTTGGGTCCTTTACTAGGCTCCACACGTTGTCTCTAGCTAATAACAGTTTCACTGGTGCGATTCCACCGTCATTGTTCCACCTCTCAGAGCTAGATGGCTTGGACTTGTCCAACAATGATCTTCAAGGGCACATTCCAAGAGAGATTGGCAAGCTTCCCAAGTTGAGGATACTGTATTTGAGTCATACTGGCCTTTCAGGTTCCATCCCCTCCGCAGTCTTCAACATTTCGTCATTGCAGGTCATTGATCTTACTGGAAACATGCTCTCAGGTTCCTTTCCCTCAGCTAATGTCACCATGTCCTCACTTCGGATTATTGACTTTGGTTTCAATAATCTAACTAGTAGCCTGCCATCAAATTTGTTCAACAATCTTCCCAATCTGGAAGGATTGTACTTGAGTAGGAACCTATTTCATGGCCAAATTCCTGCAGCTTTATTTGGATGCACACAACTGAAAATTCTCTCTTTGTCTTATAACAATTTTGAAGGAAAGATACACAAAGATATCAGAAATTTAACAGTGCTTGAACAGTTATATCTCGGCTACAACAAATTTAATGGTGAGTCTCCTCTATTGGCCTTGCAATAGAAATGATATGAACAGCACTTTAATCAGAATCTATTCTTTGTCCAGCACTTTTGAACAGCTGAACTTTAGTTATTTGTTTGTAAATGTTACCAAATGGAGATATTTTAGCTTTTTCATCGCAAAGTATTTTGGACATTCAATCTATGAGTCTTTATTCTGCTCTTTAACCTCACCACCAAACTAACCGAGAAGAAAAGCATAAATATTTATATGCTACTTCTGCTTTGTAGACGTAGAGGTCTAAGTGGAAGTTTTATGTTGCAGATGCAGAAATGCTGTTGTCCATCAGCGATGTTCTCAGTTTGGAGTTACTTAACCTAGAAAATAGTGGCCTAACTGGTCCAATTCCCTCTGCTATTGGAAATCTGACCCTTCTACGGAATATTGGCCTAATGGATAACAACCTCACAGGTATGGTACCCTTCTTTCTGTTTTTTGTTAACACCACTTTTCACCATTAAAATAGTAAAACTCCAAGTGACTTATGATTACAAGTGTTTTAACTGTGGCAGGAACAATTCCACCGGAGATTGGTAACCTAGTGAATCTAGAGATAATCTCATTGTCAATTAACAGGATTGGTGGCCCTATTCCCGTCAGAATCTTTAACATCTCAACATTGAGATCTATCGAAATGACGGGAAATTATCTCTCAGGCCATCTTCCATCAAGCATAGGTCTCCAGCTTCCAAATCTTGAGCGACTTACCGTAGGAGGAAACGAACTCAGTGGTCCATTCCCTGTCTCTCTCTCCAACGCTTCTGAACTCCTTACTCTGGAATTGAGTTCAAACTTTTTCTTTGGTCCTATTCCTGATGCATTTGGCGATAATT